>NC_089314.1:621469-696469 GCF_036669915.1 Pocillopora verrucosa
GTAAAAACGTCCACAACCTTCTGAAGCTTGGTGATCTTACTTAATAATACACCTTATTGCTTTTAGCAACAGAAAACGGCCGGATGACCTACTTGTGCGTCGGTCGATTTGAAGCTTTATTATCCCCCGGGCAACGGGTAGGCCTATTCCGATTGTGCTCGGCAACTTTGGAGCAACCTTTGGCGTTTGGAGCAACTTTTTGCGATTCCAGCAACATCGTGCACTTTTTGCATTTCCGAGCACTTTTTAGCATCATTTAGGTTTAGAGAACGTATCAAGCACGATAAATGTCATAGTTTACATGCGGTTTTATACATGCGCGTATGCGCAATGGCGTCTCGTGTTGAAAGGGCTGGGCTCAATCTCAAGCCCAGGGTCATTTTGGCTTCTTGTCAGCGGTATATTCCCTAAATCATTTGGTAATTAGGTCATGTATGAGGAATTATTATCCCCAATGCATATTATGTACCCAGCATATTATAATTCCCCATACATGACGTACCTAGGCAAATAATACCCATCTAGGATAATTGAATTTTTATCACAGAAATCGTGAGGTTCCGGTTTCAATTGCGGATGTCTACACTGTTCTGCGCGTGCTCAAAGTAGAGCACACGGTTCGCTACGCCAGTGGAAGAAGAAAAGAACAAAAATTCACTTTATGTACGAGAACTTACGACTCATCGTAACTAATCGAAAATGTAATTTATAAACCAGAAGAAAATACTAAGATTTTTTCCAGTGCACCTTCCAGTGCTCCTGGAAGTTTGGAAGTGAAAGTAAAAGGGATAAGTGACGGCCTTTTTCGCAGCTTTTACGCTGTTTTCAGGTTCCCGCGCGAGGTGAATCGATTGCAAGCCAGTTAGTTAGTAAAGATGGACTTTGAGCATGCATGGGTGCAGCAGTTTCATATACTTTAAGAGAACTGGGCTTAGAGAAAATAAAAAAGGAACGGCAACTTCAGAAGCGATTGGTTTAGATTCCAGAGAAGTCCACTTGCCTCTTTTCCTGAAGCAAAAGCTGATGATTGTACAGGTGATTACAAAACAAAGAAAACAGCAATGTTTTGAAACTCTTATAAAAACACCCATTTATTCGCCCCTTACATACGACATACCTTAGACAACTTTCCTAATTTTTCCTTGATCTATTTCACGATGAAAACATGCCAAACAAGTTTCTTTTGACACTGCTTTGACATTTTCCCGTCATCAGCGCATTCGGTCCGAGTGCCGAACTTTCCTCTATTTTCATACACTACAAAATACATAACTAAATAAACGTTACTCTAAACATGACCCATAGAAATCGTATTTTGAACAATCCGACTTCTTTTCAATGTGAGTTCTTTTCCAAATTTAAATTAACTTGTCTGATGGAAGATATAACATTAAACACTAAAAGGGAGAAGAACAACACATTAAATGACAAATACTAGCTAAATGGTACAAAAAATGATAGAAACCGAGGAAAATGACATCGCTATTTCTTTAATTTTGATATACATAAGAAACAAAACAGTACATTTCTGTTGTGAAAGGAAGACCGAAAATCATTACAGCAGTAGTAACCAATTTTAGGCATAACATAGGTTTCATGAGAAATCTACTCCACACTAAAATAATCAAATTTTCATCTGAGACCAAACCTACAAATGCTTGTTTCGAATAGGTAATACAAACAAGCTCAATAACTAATTTGATCTCACTTCCGCTGGAAGCGCGACAATACTAGATATTCGTTATAAAAGGGAAACCTTTAGAAAGAAAAGTAACCCTACTAGGCAAGAATAAAGGCAATAATCTGTATCTTTCAGCTTGGAAATCAGCTTTTGAAGTCTACTATAAACACTACATTAATATCACCGATGAACAAACTTCTTTTGGACCTAAACACACCAAAAAATCCACCAAAATTCAAAGAACACCAAAGCGACATGACACTTTCGATATGTCTATCCATGAGCCCGTTTCTCGAAAGTCCCTATAATCACCGTGCACGTGAAAGGCCTTTTAATTCTCGTGTTTACATTTAAGACTCAGGCGCGCGATGAAATTTCAGGAAACGTAAAGAATGGCCTCGTTTTTGAGCTGAGACCCACAATGCTATTCGTTAGAATGGCTTCGGGACCATAATGTAACCGAGCCTTTCGAGAGCCGGGCTCCTGAGCCTTTGCGTCAGAAGACCTACGTCAAGATAATTTCAGTCATGTGGAGGAAGAGATAAAGACGAAAGAAGATAAGCTAACACCAAACATTTACTGGTTAATGATGCATCTTCGCAAAGATAAAATTAATCCAAACTTTCTCAAGATGTTGTTATTAATGTGCCGGCCAGCTTTATGGATCTTGAAAAAACTAGACTACATTTCTCAGGTTTGACATCTCAAAACCTTTTATTTTTCTCCATCCTTAGCTGACCTCATTTCCTCTCCGTTTATTATTACATCTTTTGTATTTGTTTCTATATTTTTAAATCTCTTTCAAGGGGAAGGAAATTTTTCCCAAGACAAAACATGACTTTAAATATTTTGACGTAGTTCTTTAGACATCCTTCAAGTCTAGGCACGACTCCCTTAAATCATCAATACTAAGTAAATTACTCACATTAATACAATCCAAATTAAGTAACAACACGGTCTGATTTAACTGCGCTCGATGTTTTCAGGGAAGAAATACAGTTCCTTGCGCAACATGGAAACAATACTAGAAACCTGGCGCTTGCTGTCAGAGTAATAGTCGCCAGTTCGCGACTTGTAGGTGGACACCATGGCGTTGACACGGGTCAGCATGCGGAGGATATCCATGCGCTCCGCGTTATCTTCAAACACCTTTGTCAGCGACTGAATGAACCACGATCCATTGACAGAGTTCCTCCATGAGTAGTAACCGGGCACAGTGGAGTAGGCATAAAGGAAGTCTGCCTCAGCTGGGACAGAGACTCGATTATCCTGCGGGGCGTCTGTTACGTCCATACCGTCCATGTACTCGTGGCCTTGGAATTTGGAAATAAAAAGGAGGATTTTCAAAAACAAAATTTAAAATGAAATTCGGACATAATTTGGGATTGCATTGAATTAGGGTAGGTTTCAATTGGGTGTTGGAAAGAGTCTGGGACTGATTGGGTTTTGCCTCATTCCGCTGTGTGATTAGAACAAAAAAATACTCGCGCCATTTTCTCAACCAATTAAGTTTCTGAAGCGAGAAGCAATTAAGAACACTGTAACTTCTAAAAGGAATAGAAGTCGATCGCAAGTAACTCGCCAGCAATTTGTTAAGTTTCCCTGAGTGAAAAGAGACATTTTGAGATCAAATTTTGACAATGGATCACAAACCCACTCCTCTCCTTGCAAATAGACAACCACAATTGATTTCCATTCAGCTCAACCAAGGGTGTTATTTTGTTGAAATACTGCACGTTACCATTTAAATTTGATTTTTAAATGATCTCACCTTGACAAGCTTGGAAGAAAAAGAGTTTAGGCTTCCCGGCCAAAGACGCAGAATATTTGAACTCTGATGTGATTTCCTTGATGGTAAGGGTCCCGTCTGTACCATAAATCACACCCTCTTCACCGTGAGTAAGGATCGAGAAAATAAAGGCATTGTAGTTGGAATGGTTGTAATTCGCCATCTCCTTTGCAATGTTACGTATCTCAGCCTTGGTACGATTATTGTAAACCCTCACTTCAAACTTAAGCATTCTGAAAAGCTTACTCAAACCATCTCGATCGACGTCTGTTCCATTGCGAGGATACCGATCCATTCCTGAACTCCTCAGGAACTCCTTGTTGTTAATGATGATGGCAATTCCCCGCGTTCCTTGGTCCATCTTGTATACAGTCTCCGTGTCCAAAGTATTGGAGGAGGGTTTGGAACCAGAGCTGCCTCCAAATGAAAACAATTTAGCATCAGCTTGATCTGCATGTTCTGAAAAACGAAGCAGACGTGTTTTGAAGTCATGTACCTAGAGACCGCCAACATCAACGTTACTTTAAATGCCATTCCCAACCCCCCCCCCCCCCCCTCCCCTTCAACCCTCTACCTTCAATAAATGTTGCTTGGTTCTTAAGACTCAGTTTAAAGGCACCCGAGACATAGTGGGTTAAGCAAGAGGGAAAAAAAACCTAGCTGAATTTTCTTGCTTTTTGCTTGCAATCGTGAGCCTGGCACAGGATTTTACAACGTTGGAAAAAGTGGGGAAGGAGTATGCTTGGGAGATACATGCGTTGGGAGTGTTAAGTTGTGCAAAGATTGAATATGTCTTAACAAAGTTTTTGTAAGTAGTACATCAGTATGCCAAGCATAACAAATATGTAGGGAATCTAATTTTCAAGACTTTTTAAAACAATACATTACAAAATACTTTCAAAATAAATAGCTTTTTTCAAATAAAAACAGTAAATAGTACATGACGATTATTAATATGGCGCTTAAATATAAGTGAAACACAACAGATGAGTGAAAATACCTTTCTACACCATTACTAAGTTCATTGTCAGCAGTTGTTATCATTCTACTGTCTTAAGACTGCTAGAGATCAGAGATTTCGTTTTCTTTTGACTAGTTATTTTGTGAAATAACGTGCCTTGGTGACTGGTGCACAAGTTAATGATACGCAACTTTCAGATTAATATATTAACTAATGATTATCAAAATACCTTTACACTAAGAAATTCATATCATCTTTTATCATTAATCTTATCATCATTGCCGTAACAACAAACAGTATATTCAATTTTTTGAGATTTTTTAAATCAAAAAGTTCAAAATAAGTATTGAATATTAACTACAAAGAAGGTGGTTTCACACACCCCCTCCATCATGCCAAACACGGCAGACATGGCGTCACTACAATGATATAAAATATTGCACAAGTAGAAAACCATCACCATAAATAAAACAATCTTAGAAACTGTCAAATTCAGTTTAGTTGCAAAAAACCTGAGATAGATTTATTTCCCTTTCCTAACTTTTTTTAACCCTAAAAAAGGCAGCTTTTAACCAAACATTAGTTTTAACAAACCATACATTAAGTTCACCCAAGAAAGAAATAATGATTCCAGCCCTTCTCTTGCAATTTAAGTTTCAAATTGCAATAAAATAGCCTGAAAAGTCACCTGATACATGATGCTTCAAGAACACATCTGCTCATCTTGATACAAGGTTATTCTGCTTTTCATATATATCATACTCACATTAATCTAAATTCTAAGCACTTATTATACCATTCAGGTGGCTACTGGGGAAGTCTACCTTTGTTCTAAAAAGATACAGTTCCTGCTTGTTATAATCCAGTATACCAGGTTATCAATAACAAAAATGGTGCTTTGGGAAGTTTAGGTGTTTGCAGGTTAGAACAATACAAAAACTTGGATTTTGAAGTGTAAATGACAAAGCAATTATGTGACTACATTTCCTTTAGAAGCTTAAGACAGTTTACAAATTGAACCACCATTCCTCTCTTGATTGATCAATTCTGTGTGACCAAGTTTTTCAGGGAAAAAGTAAAAGTCTTTTCTCAGCATTGAAACAATACAGGGTATCTGCCTCTTGTTCTTAAACATGGGAATGTGAGAACGCGACTCAAACTCAGATACCATGGAATTGACCCTTGTCAGCATTTTGAGGAGATCCATATGGTCAGCATTCTCTCTCAACACTTTTGCTACAGACTGAATAAACCATGATCCATTGGAAGAATTCCTCCAGGAATAGTACCCTGCTACAGTGGAGTGTGCAAATAAAAAATCTGCCCCCACTGGGACAGATGCTTTCTTGCCATGCTGAGCACCATCTGGAATATCAACTCCTTCCATAAACTTCTGACCTGCAAATCAATGAAAGGAATGATTCACCTACAAGACCAATAAAAGATCATTTTCATTGTAGCCATAAAGATCATTCTTCCAATAGCAAGTGGGGAAAATTAGAGTAAATACTCTAATCATTTTAAATTAGGAGCTACTAAATCACAGGCAATGAGCCCAAAAAGAAAAATAGTCCAAAAATGTGAGTGGTAAGCAGTGAAACAACTTTAATTCTTCATATAGAGACAAATTATTTGTAGTTGCAAAAAACAATTCTGTCGTAAAGCCAAAATCACTCTTATGGGTTAAAGGGTTAGCCAACAGAGGCATTGGGAAAGGCATCAGTGACACCAGGAAAGGCATTAAGAAGAATGATATTTGCATTTTGTACTTGTTGTGTGATGAAAACAAAGTATCTTGACTTCCAGTTGTTCGAGGTGTTAATCACAGTTGGCTTGCTTTTCACTTGAATTTTGCAATCTCGAATGTTTTTTTCTAGAAAAATGAAAAGCTAAGCAACTCTACAAAATTGTAGTTACAGATTTTTATATCTTTCGAGTCTTAAATAAGTTTGTATCCACCCATTGTTTATCAAAGCAGTAAAAGATATATGTACAATCAACACTTGAAAAATTGCTTAACTCTTTATTAAGCAAAGTATACGGTTAACAGAGAAAGATGTTTTTCGCCTTATCACGAGTGCAGGACAAAGAGAAAATTCTGAGTCCCCATGAGGAATTACACTTCAGACCTATGGATTCCGCACTCCGATGCCCTACCACTTAGCCACAGAGACTCCACAGTGGGCAAGGTCTATTAGGAAGTTCATATGACACACGTCCTGCATACTGCTAGGATCAGCAATGTCGATAGCGTCATGTTTGTAAATAGAATAAGAGAGATGGTAAGGTTTTGAACTAGGTAAAGAATAGAGAAAGATTTTCTCTTTGTCCCATGCTCGTGACAAGGCAAAAAACATCTTTCTCTTTTTCTTTACCAAGGTGAAGACCAATTTCAGTGCAATTTGAGAATATAACTAAAGGAAGATAAATAATTCAAAAGTTGTAAACATAAGTGTGAAGGTCTGATCTAAAGGGGGGGGGGGAAGTGCCTATAATGTTCTCTAACTTACTAAATCTTGAACACTGTCATCCATCCTTCATCATCCTAATTTTAATTTGACAGAAAAAACATCACAATTAATACCTTGACAAGCTTGGAAGAAGAAGATCTTTGGTTTACCAGCCAATGAAGCTGTAGATTTGAACCTGGAGGTTATTTTCTCCACTGGAACAGTATCATCTGTTCCATACACCACACCTTCTTCACCATGTGACAAAATACAGAATATGAAAGCATCATAGTTTGAATGATCTAGTTTTGACATTTTCTCCACAATCTCTAGGATTTCAGCAGAGGTTTTGTTATTATGGACCTCCAATTTGAACAGGAGCTTGTGAAAAAGCTTTTTCAGAGCATCCCGATCTAGATCTGTGCCTTCACGTGACATCTGTCTGGTTTTTTCTTGGAATGTCTTGTTATTTATAATGACAGCTATGCCTCTGGGTTGGTGAGCCATTCTGTAAATTGAATCATCGCAAACACAAATGTCTGCTGGAGGCTGTGGATGATCAATTTCTTGTTCTACCTGTTCTACTTGGTTTTCTTTTTCTGAAAATTGGAAAAAAAATCTAAATTCAATCTAATACCCTTTTAACTGTCAAAACCAGTTGGTTTTTCTTCCTCTACCTCCTACACTTTCCTTGTAAAATAGCTGAGATGTTGTTGCTATTTTGACACAAAACCCTATTCTTATTACCTGTTTGCAAGACAATGCATTCAAATTGTAATAGGTTACATGTTAATTGGCAATGTCACTGTAGGGGTTAATAAGTGATTATGAACACTACTGGTTATCAAATAAATGATACAACACTTCATCTTCACTAGTTAGCTGAGCCTTCTGGAGATTTTCTAATCAGAAGATGTCCTCTTAAATAGAAAACAAACTTCTGATCCAGAAGGAACATTTTCCAAATCATATTCTTGTCCTAACTGAAAGGTTCCATTTTAACACTGCTAGATTTGAAACCTACAGTATCAATTACAGGGCAAACAGGAGAGTAATATTCATTTATTTCATCCAAAAGAAAAAGGAAAAGAAATCTCTAACTCTCAAGACTTAAGAAATTACACTGTATGCTATTAGCTATTTTAAGTCCCATTTTTCTAAACTGGAACAAAATAGGTTGGAGTATTTCTATTGGATAGGGCCTCAGCCAGTGCTGTTCACCTCCCTTTCATCAATTTGGGCAGGTCATGTTACAGTTCACCAGTACCAGTGTTCTCCTCTAAAGGGAGAGGAGAAAAGGCACCATGAGAACAAGACATCTTTCAAGTGCTCTTATAACACCTAACACAATGAAACAGTCCTGTGTCACTAACTTTTCAGTTTCAGAGCAAACCATTGACCAATTATCTAATAACATCAAATCCTTCTAAATCTTGATATGGTTACCTTGCAAAGGTGTTAATTAAGTAGCATGTGCTTTAAGTTGTAATGTTTGTTTGTTAGCAGCTTTAGGTAAATAGTTGGTCAAACTCACAGTACAACTGGCTTTAGCTTTCTGGAGGTATCTGACCTCTACTGGATATTTCTCTAAATGTATTCTATCCCTTCTAAACAACTTTCCAAGTCAGTTTGCCAGTGCCCATGTTAACTCAAAGGTGGGGAGATGCAAGGCAAGAGTAAGTATCTCGCCATGCCAAAAACACAATGACCAAGCCAGAGCTTGGGCTTCAACCCTGAACTCTTGAACTTGAGTCCACAGTGCTATCCACCAGATCAGCAGATGGTTTACTTGGATGGTCACCCACTAAATAATACAATTAAAATTACAATCAAATGAATGATAGCAAAGAATTCAAATGGCTTACCTGACATTTTGAATTCAAGCTGAGTTTGTTACTTCTATTCCACAAATTTTAAGGTTTCTTTCCTTTAGTGTCATTGTGGTCTTGTTAGAAGAAAATCCAAATCTGAAGAAAACTGCTTTGATCTTCGTTTCCAGAAAAAAATGTGGATGCAGCTTTGTGTATATATATTTGTTATGAGAAAAGGTAAACATAACCCGATTGAATCACTTTTTTTATAATCGGGATTGATTCCTGGCAGGTATTTATCTAACTGCTATGAAAATGCAAGCTCTGGAAACATCTTGCTGCCTGGCTGGCTGGCTGGCCTGATGGCTGGCTCTCATGCACTCATCAAGGATTCATTGATATGTTAACACTAAAGTGTATAACTTGAAAGCAGCAGAACGATAAAGTTAGAAAACCTTTCCCATTTGCAGGTAAATTTTACATCAAATGCTGCATTGTAGCTTCTTTTCTCCAGGCAGAAGATTTTGTTTGCTGGCCCACAAATTTAAGTCAAAATAAGCAACTAGAAACAATTTTGTACTAACACAAACCTGTCATTAATGTTCAATTCATCTTTGCATTTAGGTTTTAATGAGTGTATAATTAAACTAAAGCAAAAGAAGTAGAGACCATCTGAATCAATCAAATGATCAGAGCAAAATTTGGAATAAGAGGCTGATAGTCATGACAGGTAATGCAGCACAATTAGAAATGGTCCCAATTTAACTTACACCTGGTATTAGCAATGATACTGATGCAGAAAAATTCCTAATAGAACATGTTTGTTGATAGTGCTGCCAGCACCAGATAATTGTTTAACTGAGGAGTATCTAAGTTATCACTAGGCCGAAAGATTCCAAAAAAAGGCAAGCTGGCCACATAATAAACAATGCAGTTAACTACATTTTGAGGGGGTGAGGATTTTATTTTTTAAACTTATGAATAAGAACTAAGAAGAACAGAATTCTTACCAAAAGCATAGTTTTATACCAAAGAGCAGCATTGTTTTAAGAAAGAGGAAAACTAAAACAAACTAACATGCATTAATTTTTTATGGTGCTAGAAAGCAATCGAAAGCACCCCTCTCAAAACAATTAGACAATTATCATTTTTTAATCTTCTCACATTGACAAAACACACTCTAAATACAAATAATTAATCTTTGAATGGAAATGATTTGAGAACTATTAGTATCAGCCAGCCTTTAGCCACAAATAAGTAGCATGATTGTCTAAGCTATGGTAATTTTAAAAGGACAGTTGTCAGTAAATGTGATACAAAGCTATTGGAGAGTTCAAATTTAAAATTTTGTTCTCTTATTTTCTTTGAATGCTTCTAGATATGGGTAATATTGAGATTTTAGTTATGGTGCCTGTTTTCTTCATCTGAGATCCTTTATACCAAGAAAAAGTTTTTTTGGAATGACTGGTCAAGTTGGATTTGTTATGACAGCTGGGTCTTTCTGCACCTGAAGTAACTGTACATTTACAGCTGTACAAAGCTAACTGATATCACCTCTATAACTTAATTTGAACAAATACCATTATTCAATGTGTCATTGTTGTTTCAAGAGGCAATTATATGATATAACATTCTAATTACTATACCTGCTGCTCCTGGATTGATAGTGCTTGGAATAGGTTTCTTGGTGCTGATTCCACCATCAGTACCTTCAGTTGGCATACCTGAGTGTCAAGAGAATTAGATCTTGATGTCTACAAGCTGTACCACTACAGAAAAAGCTACAATAGAAAAGCTGATCAACAGTTTGAGTGTCTGTATGCTTCAGTGGAAAACTTTTTAGACACATTTGACAATGAATATCATTATTGTAGTAAGATTATCTATTTTTAATATACCACCAATTTGATTTATCAATAGAGTTCAAACCAATCAAATCTGAAAACATTTTGAGACTGAACAGACATTCAAGACCAGCTATATTGATCACCAGGTTTGACTACAGGATGCAAATACTAGTTATAGGAAATGTTTAAAATTTTCTACAGGTGCTGACATGTCCCTTCTCTATCAAAAGTACAATAAACAAAAATGAATTTTCAAGAAATGGAGGTATCTACTGACCAAAATACTTCCTTTAAAAGCTATTGAAAATGTTTCTTCATAAAATATTCTACATGTAAATAACATGTACTGTACCCAAACTCTACTTTTAATACTCTGTCAAGGGGTTTTACCCACTGTGTATTCACTTTCTATTTAAACTGTACTTTACGTCAAGAGGATTTACCCTGAATTGTCACATTTCAGGAAAAAGATAATGTGAATTAGTCAAACACCAAAATTAGTTTTAGAGGTTGGTTGTAATTCAGAAATATGGCAACATGACAATTCGAGTGAAAACCCACGCGCGAAAATCAGCATAAGTGATTTCACACGGACAAATTAGTTGTTCAAAGAAGCACCGGTATCCACAAATGGCATGCCGAGGAATTACCATGATTAGATGCAGGAGAAAAAGAGTTTTATGTCCATACATATCCAAGCTAAGGCCTCCTAGTTGTCATGCATACAACCGGAATTTTTTTTCTACTTACGAAGGTTTAGTTCATCAATTTAAAATTGAGATCAAGTTCAACCTTACCCTCTGCTTGAATTGGCCTTAGAAGTGACTCCAAATGAGGAGAGACATCGTGCAAAGCGTCACAGAATGCCTTGAAAGCTTTTGGTCCTTTACGTGGAAGAATGTCTAATAAAGCCTCTCCTTGATCGTTCTTGGTTTCTTTGGAGTTGACTTCGTCTTTGTCTTCTACACTGAAAATGTTATAGGAAAAAAGCCGAGACGCGATCTTTTTTGCCTCTAAATCCTTTAACAAAGCCTGCCTGTTTTTACGAAGTGCTTCTCTCTCTGAATCTTGCATACTGGCGTAAATCTAAAGAAAAGTCTCGACTAAAACCGCTCTGAAATTCCTCTTCGTGACTGCTCGTTCCGTATCAGTGCAATGGAGGTGACGTCATTTGACTCAGCCCCAATGCAGCTCGGTCGCGAAACACTTGCCAGACAAACAAAGAGTAAATACCTTTTAAAGATAGATATTAAACTGCTATTTTTTAACGCATTTGTCGGGACAGGAGGACTTCTAGAGATAACTTAAATAATTTTAGCTTATTTTTCTTCGGGAAATATTCATTTCGAGTGTAACTTGCAAAGTGATAGTTGAACTGGTAAGTAAAAAATTTTTTTTTATTCGAAAGCAGTTCACCAGTAGGTTCCTGGAATCGAAAATTATTTGGAAATCACTTCGCCTATTGTTTCATATTTTTCCTTATTAATTTTTTCACCCGTACAACATGCTTGTTTTAGCAACTAGAGGCGAAAATCCTGACTAATATTTGCTGCAGACTTGGCAGGTGCTCCTCTGTACACGGTATAATACACGGTATACAATTTGTTGCAGGTAATTTAATGTTAACAACTGAGTTGAAAACGTAAATTGTCCACTGTAAAGAGTTAAAAGGCTGACGTTTCGAGCGTTAGCCCTTCGTCAGAGCTTAACGGAGGACAATTTCCGTTTTCAACTCAGTTGTCAACACTAAATTACCTGCTACACTCTCCCACCGACGCAGCACCAGTTTCTTCTGAGTCTTACCCCCTCTATACAATTTGTTGGCCCGACTGAGGGTATTTTAAGGTTCCTGATTCCTTTTTAAGGCCTTTCTGTAATCCTTTTCTAATCTTGGCGTATTTATCATTTCCTGTGCCCCAATCGTTGCTTTAGGCAAGAATAATTTGCATTTATCACATTCTAATAGGCACGTATGCATTTAAACAGGACACTTTCTGTGCAAATGACCTTCTGGGTGATAAGACTGAGGGAGAGAAATTAAGCAAAATTTTCATTTAGATTAGTAGGGACAATATGCACTATAACTCTGTGATGGGATGGGGAGGGGTGGGCTGGGTAGTGTCATTTGGAAATTGTCTGACCTTTCCAGCTTGTTTATTATCCTCATATATTATCCTCTTTATATTTGGGAGTATTTTTGGACAACCTCTACATTTCTTAATGAATGTGATCTCAGTTGAAATCTCGGTTTCTTGGTTGATTTATTTCATGAAATAAAAACCTGTTCCTGCTCTGAACCCTCTTAGGACACAGCAATGTCTGTATTAGGTGAATGAACTTATCAATCATAAAACTTGTTTACTCCATTATAGTTTAATTATTTCTCTTGGTCCTTTGGGAGTCCCATTTTTTAAACATGGCCAATTTTTTTCTGCAAATTCCCACCCCCACCGAAAAAAGAATTCCCACTAACTCCACCCTATCAAAATCAAAGTCTCTAATGACGTGTACATGTTTGCAAAGAACCAAGCTGTTGTTTGCTTGATGCATATGAGGAAGCCTAAACATTTCAGGCACCCTCTTGACTGATTAGAAGTGTCTGAACCTTAGGTAAAATGTTATGAAGATTTGAGGACCAATCTTCCTAGAAAAACAATTTAAGGTGGATTTAGGGAATGTTCTCTTTTGAGTTACACCCAATGAGCAAAAGAGCAAGTTCCCAATTGAGGAGAAGTGGTAGATATACTTAGGAGCATAAAAACACCTTTTAAGCTTCTTACTGTTTAACAGTAATATTTTTTGGCTTGCTGAATTTTGAACCATTATTCAGTTTTCCTCAGTGTTGTTTCTTCTTTAGGACTGTAACACAGAAGGGAAAACCCTGTTCAAAGCTCTACTTTGGTTAGTAGTTAAATGGCTCTTTTCATTATGAATTAAAAACTGTAACAAGCAAACTTAGTTGTTGAATCAGCCAGCCATGTCTTTTCCCATTGTTATGGTCATGGCCAAAATACACATAGATTGGAAAAAACACACACAAAAATACAAGTTGTGATGTTTGAATACAAAACCTTTCATCATATGACAATAACATTTACATGCAACATCGCACTTTCATTTAAAAATAATAATCCTGAGTACATCTCTATTTACATTAATATGCAGTAACACCACCACCAAGGTCCTCTTTTCAAACAAATTCTCCATAGAAAAGCAAAACTTTTGGTGAAGTGACAGGTGATTCTCTCTATGTTTAATTTTAGCTTTGAGCTTTCAACAAGTTTACAAACACCTTCAACCCTCTCTTCTTCACAGAAGTCATCAATATGGCTTCTCACTGCAATGTTAGTACATCACCCATCCTAGTCATCTTTACTGACTAGCTAGGGAGTATTTAGGAGCTGGAAAGGAGAAAAATTTTCCAAATGATGGGTCCTGAGAGGTCAAAAGCCATAATCAAGTGTGATCTTTGGTTGTCTGCCTCACTATATTTACACCTCTATTAATTAATCTTGAGTGGTGAGCACTGAACATGTTTTACAAATTTGAGGAAGTGTTCAAAGACATCTGTTACATTATGTTTAATTTCAGCAGTTTCCACACTTTTAGCTGAACTCAAAAATTATTTGCTGTCTATATGCATACATAGTGAAGCACACAAATAATCGCATTGATAATGGCTGTGCAGTACATCATGCTTTTAATTAATAAACTTATGTATATTTTCTACATGGGTAAAATTACCAGTAGTTTAAAGTATGTGAATTGATCAAGTTCCAACCTGTTATTTGTATACTGGTATTTTTGCTTGAATTTTCTAGCATTCTGTATATATGAATTCAATTTTGGAACTGAAACCAAACTCTAGTCTACAATAATATCTAACTGCAGCTAATTACATTTTACTTGGTCCAATACCCTTTGGTATGAGAGGTATTATAGTCTTGCACAGTTTTTGAGCATGTCCTAACGCTATTGACAGTTTGTGTCATTTTAGAGTCTCTGAGAATTTTCTCCAAATTGATTTGATTCTTTTCTTATGACTGGAGATAGCCTGGAGATTGGCTGGACAGGTTTAGTAATCTCCTGATTTTCTTTCCAATGATGGAGTGTGGATTCAACCACTTCACAAGTATTTGGCTCTTTATGCTGTTGTAACACTTGTGCGAGGGCTATCATCATCATGTTTATAAGGTTTTTCTATAAAATCCATTGACTTCTTGAGTTTGTTCAATGTTTTCTGCACTCTTAAGGCTGTCAAACGGGCAGTAGGGTGGCTCGCCCAACACTCAGTCATCAGCTTTGCCAATGTTTGGAGTGACTGTTAGAAAAAAAGAAATATCAATTAATCATCAAACTAATGTCAGATGTTTACATAGCATGATGAGTACTACTTGTACAGACAAGCTTAATAAGAAAAAATCACAGAGCTCATTTGGCATCAACAGTAAACATCTTCTTTGATTATTCACCATAGGTGCAAAGTGGCCTGCTCTAGGTATTATTTAAAGCAAGAACTTTCCTTATAACCTTGGAAGAATCTAGTAATTGAAATGGTTGAGTTGTTCCAATGACACTGGACCTTGCACAAGTTAAGGCTAACTCCCTTTCCTTGTTCCTGGAAGACTAGTCAGGCTAATCAAATGACTACCCCTACTAACACTGCATAAATGCCTGACAATGTCCCTTCCTGACAAGTTGCAGTATCACTACCACCCAAGCTTCAAATGTCCCACTAACCTCATCTCTGATACCATCTGTTGGGAAACTAAAGGACGTCTCTTTTCTGTCACCACAACTTTCTTCACTTCATCAAAAGATGGATCACCCGGTAACATGTCAAAGTATGGAACTTGGTAGTCTTCACACATTCCAGTTTCTGATAGGAATCAAAATTTAAAAAAAGGACATAATTTGCACCCTATAGTCCTGTTCACTACCACCCAACTACCTATTGTTATCTACCTGGTAAGAACAGTGATAGTTGAGCTATTCAAAACATGATAGACTTCCAGTGACTTTTTTCCTTTGCAAATGATTTCCAACTTAGTGATTTTATTTCTAAGGAGGAAAGGCTGGAATGAAAAGGTAGTGAATAAACAAATTTTAGGGGGAGGAAGTTATCAGGGGACGTCATACAAAATCAAACATCTCTAGATTTAAAATTTCAAGAGGTTAACAATCTAACTAAACACTGCTTGATTCTGCAGCCATATATAAAATTATCATACACTGTTTCATACATTGATTCATCCACCATAATTTAAGATAACAGTTATTACATTCTGTTGATTCACTGCTTTAATTGGTATCAAGCGCAGCATATTTGAATGGGCTAACAAATACACTTACCATCAGATATACATCTTCTTGCAATCTCCCACAAAACAAGAGCAAAAGAGTAAATATCTGCCATCTTAAATGCTGCAAAATTTCTAGAATCCAGGTTATTTTCTAACACCTCTGGAGCCATATATCTCCTTGTTCCAACTCTTGTATTCTGGCTTGATGTCAATTTCTTCAGTGTCAGTTGAGTATTTAACTGCAAGGCCAAAGTCTGCAATGCAGCAGTTAGGTTTTCCTTCACTAGTATGTTTTTACTCTTGATATCCTCGATGAGCAATTGGAGGTTTGCCCTTAGTTCCCTGAATTTCAGTGTGAAGATGAGTTAATCCTGCTGTAGGCTGACAATGCAAGCTTGAGCATGGTCTTCTTGTTGAGGCAGTGCCCCCTTAAGAAGTCATAGAGTGAACCATAAGGGTGTAATCTGAGATCAGGTACATCTGAGTCACCTGGTTGCTTCCAATGATGTCTGATGCTATGAATCCAAGAATGCTTTCATGGCGAAGTAGAACAGTTTGGTAGATTTCTGTTTCCCTCTGCCACGAGGATTCACAATGTGAAAGGAATATTTTGACAGCCACATCTTCACCTCTCCACCTGGCCTGCCACACTTCTCCATACCTTCCTTTGCCAACACTTCTGATTAGTGTCACTTGCTTAGCTATTGTTCGTTGTACCTGCCATAATTAATCATACAGAAGGACCTCAGTACACTATAGGGGTTTGCCTGAGGAATGCCTCCACTTTGCTGATGACAGACTTTGCAGTTTCCAGGGCACTTATCACATAAATGTATAAACCCTGAGTATGACTACATGACTGGTGACTTTTCTGACACTCAGATGAAAGAGCTTCTGATTGTGAAATTAGAACAGGTTTGAACCCAGATTACCCGTTTTCCACACATGGGACAAAAATGGTGCCGGGTTTATTGACATGGGTGTTCTCGTAGAAGTCGGAACTTATAATTTTGCATAAGACAGCTGTAGTGGGTTGTGTTACTAAAACATGTCTTGCTTACCAAAAGTGGTAATCCCGAGCCACTGCCAGAGCTCTGATCCAGCATATCTTTCAGGTTGCGCCTGGCATTATGTATGGATTCCCATACTTCTCCACATCTAGAGGTGATGGACACTCTGCTATGCACCACTCTGAACCTACAAAACACAAACAAGTCAGAGAGGGGAAAGGATGACAATTTAAATCTTACCTGGCTGGACACAGGGAAATTCGAACCAGAAGTGCTAGGTTTTTTGCAGCCAGATACAAGGGTTTAGATCCAGGGTGGGTTAAGAGGTAAAGAGTTACCTTACTTTGGTAGAAAAGGTCTGTAAGGTCTAGGATACGTGAAGAAAGTCAGTCACTTGTGCCTTTCACAAAACAAACATTGAGATCAAATCGCACCCTTAGGTGGGGTCATTGAAACATAATTTGGCCTGGGGGTTGGAAGTTGAACAAACACTCTTCAAAAATTCAAATTCTCAGGGAGTCAGGAGTTACTTGGGGGGGGGGGGGGGGGGGAGATGTTTAAGCATCCAATCAATATCTACACATTACTTAAACAAAACATGGAATATGAATTCTTTGAGAGAGAGAACGGCATTACTTCACTTACACTATGTACTAACCGATAGCAAAGAACGCTGAGGAAGATTATGAACACCACAACGCAAACTCCAGCACTGATGAAGAGGATGGAGTACTGCTCCGTTACACCATCTTCAAACTCCTCCTCTACAGTCTCACCTGTGGTGAACAAAGAAACGTCACTGTAGATCGGTATAAACTGCAGAAAACAGGGATAAAATCTAGCAACTTTCTTTTTTCTGATTTTTTCCCTCATCTTTACAGAATGGTACTCTTTCTTTCTTCTTTGGGGCTGTTTTTACTTCCCTTTTTTAACTGAGGACTTTCTACCATTTTTTAGTTATTTTTTTTAATTAAAAAAAAAAAAAACATTTATTTTAGCACACAGAGAGTGATATGTTGTTTGCACCAATCAGATCATTTAGGGTATGTATCTCGCACCAATCAGATCACCACATTAGGGTATGTATCTCGCAGCAATAAGAGTGTTGTTGTTTTTTTTAATTGGAGCAGTTCTTTAACGGCAAGCTGTGTTGCAAGATTCATGATTTGTTGAGTGTGCTGATTATATTTTTCTGGATTGGTTTGGTCTAGGTCCTAATTTTGTCAACAAAATAAACCACTCAAAAAGATGACAATATGGACCATGTAAAAAGCTGACAATTGTTTCTCAAATGTTGCACATGTTATATATTCAATAGTGACATCTCATTTACATCTACATTTTCATCTACTTTTATTACATTGGTAAAATCTGTACAGAAATCACACCAACCTACTTGCACACAAAGTGAGAAGAATATATCAAGGCTTGAAATTATATTATGATCGATTTTCATCAAGAAATGGGCCAGGAATATTCCAAACTAGTGTAAATAATCATGAAAGCAGATTGTGGAAAAGCAATTGTGTGACGCTCAGGAAATTGGAAGATTACATGTTATGTTATCACATACCAGACAAAAATATCCTTAGATTCTCAGTCAACATTTTGTACCCACTCTGCAGTCTGCAGTGGGTTAATTCGACATTTTTGTTCTTTTCCGTGTTAATAATCTTCTTTCCTTTTATAACAATGTAGACATCATTTACAAAGTTTCAAGAAAACCACCCACCCCCAAAAAAATAACTCTTGCAAACATAGCATGCCTATGTTTGATTTTCAATGAGCAAAGATCATTCCATAGGCAAAGAGCTTCAACATGTGTATTTTGTCAAGTGCGTAATGGAAATAACATGAAAAATGAGCTCCAATATGAGCAGTTGCCACGAAAATTTCCCTAGGGAATTTTCCCAGGAGATTATGACACCTTCCTGGTTTATTAAATTTTATTTGAAAATATGTTTTTCTTAATAACTCGGGTGCTTTGAAAGATTTCAGAAAATTTTTTGTAATGAAAATGTTAGGTTAAATGTTTGGATTAAGTTTAGTCAAATAAAAGAAAAATCAATTTTTTCAGCCTCTAAAGGTGGGAAGTAACCTTAAGATGACAATGAACTATGATTTATTATACATACATGTGAGAAGAGGAACCTTGAAGAAAAAAAAGTTATCTGGTTATGAGGTTCTATGAAAATAATAATGTAGTAGAAAGAATTATGAATTTTTAAAGCAGGAACTGCTCTCAAAATTTGCTCAAGGCACAGTTAACTTATGGTTACATACATCTATAGCAGCAGTATAACAAAGTGGAAGTGATATTCTACCAGAGGTGAAACTGGACACGTCCTCCTCATTCAGATGGGGTGTATTGAGCTCTATCAGTTGGTCTTATTTTATGGGTAATTGTATAGTGAAGAGTGAAAGTCAGATGTTACAACAAGAGTCTCTCCACCAGGATGAAAGCATTGTTGAAGTTAACACTTACCCCATTGGAAACCCCATAAACAAAAATTGTGCTAGCATGATTTCATATCATCACTAGAAAATCCATTAGTAGTTGAAAGTCAAACAATATCCCTTATCTGTAAAATATTGCACCCGCCATTGACATCATAAGACACTTTTCATAAGAGATTGTACAAGAGTTCGCATGCTAGTAAATTACTGGTACTTAACTACCTAAGTGGCTAAGAGAGAATATGATGAATGTGTTCCACTCAAATTCCATGAGTGAACTTACTTGTATTAGTTAAAACTGATATTTAAACTTGAGAGGCAAAAGTAACAAACATTTTTTTTTTCAATTTTTTTCATAAATAATTATTAGAATGCTTTTGCTATTTTCACTTGAAAGTAGCAACAGTAAGAAACCCACACATTTGAAAGAGAGCACTAGAACCAAAGATCTATTTTTTACTCTCTTTGAGATGTCAATTTCTTAACTCAGATACCTACTTAACATATTCTAAGGCAGTATCATTCTTGATTGTAAAATGCCATTTACCTCAATCATTTTTTACTTTAGGGGAGACACTCAGATCTCATGCTCACTTTCTCTAAATAGACTTATAAATGGGTCCCGCAAAACATGTAATTAGAAGCTAGTATTCTTTCCAAAAGGAAAAAGTGATAAGCATAGTCACCCAATGCTACCAAGGGCAAAATCATAGTTCATGTGTTGAATTAAAGAGGCTACAACAGAGCAGGAGCATGTTGAAAACTTTGCACTCTATAACAGTCTTCCCATTCATAACCATCATCATTCCTTTCTGACTTCCAATTTCATTTTGTGTCTATCTGAAAAAACTAATAAGGGTCAACTTCATAAGCTCATAATAAAGCTTTGGAAGAACCTTACCTGTGGTAGGACTAGGAGTTGTTGGCAAAGTGGGCTTTAAGAATGTGTTACACATGTCGCCATCTTGACAGCACTCCATAGACAGTTGCTTCTTGTGAACATGATCCGGTGTGTTGCATTGCATGCTGGTCTTTTCATCAGGTGGTAGGCAGCCATAAGTGATGAGCTCATAACTGTCATCAACACCAGGTTCCACCTTCTTGTAGCACTTTCCCTCAGTTGTGCAAGTTTCATTGTCATGGTCACCAGGGCAGCTATGTGTACTACATCTGCACCTTAGACTTAGGGCTTCAAACATTAAAAAAATAATAACAATTAAAATACAATAGTAAGAGACACACCGACAAACAAGCTAGCCTTTAAAACAATAACAATTTCTATGTGACTTTTTAATAATTATAATCAGATCTCTCTTGCCAATTTCCCAAGTTGTGCTTTTCTGAAAAATTCCACTGCACTAGTTACTTATTTTGTTCTTATTCCTTAACCTGACAGGTGTTTAGGCAGACAACTAGAAGAGTTGCTTTTTCCAATCCTTTAAAGTAATTAACTCCAGGATAATTCCTAATCCTATTTTACAGTATGGAGACAGAGGAAAATTAAGTACAAAATGCTTGTCTCCAAGATGTGAATTCATAGAGTGGGGTTACTTCATGAGACAAGTCTCTTCACGAAGGATTTTATGTTTACTAGTTTATCTTGAGGGAAAGTTGGAGCTAAACTTTTATAACAGAGCAGCACAAACAGGAAAGAAAAAAAGAAAGTCATTAAAAATTGATACAGTGCTTCTGAAAAGAAAATAATCAACAAAATTTAATACTTAATAGGCACTTGCTATTTACTAGTGTCCTATAAGAGTCTTTATGTAATCTTATTTTTTCAACTCCAGGAGAGCCAGCCAACAACAAATCTAAGGAAACCACTGAGGATGAAAAAAAATTACTGATAATTATGTTTATTTAATTTGTTTCAAAGATGATGAAATATCCAAACCATCTTGCTATCTAAACTGAGGAAAGATTACATCTTATTTATCAAAAGGCATTTTGTTTACTATTCATAATCATTTTAATTCTATTTTAAGGTATTGGCTCTCTCATATTATTTTAAAGAAATATCAAACTTTTTAAACATACAGGTATAAAATTTGTATGCAGTAAGAATTTACATGGATAAACTGAGAACATTGTGTCAATGAAAGATCAACTGGAGTAGAAGGATCACCAGTTACTGCACGACTTTGAAGAAAGTGATATTGCAAACTAAAGCAGCATGCTTCTAAACTGTAAAATTCTTTCTTTACCCTAAATTCCTAAGGCATCAAAACATCTTAAGTGGACTATCATGAAAGATGAAAAGAATAAAGAAAAAATAAGAGCCCCCCACTTTTACTCAACAAGTACATTGTTCTCCTCACTCAAATTTTACCAATATGGATCACTTGAGTTATAAGCTAAGATCCAAGAATCCAATTGTCATCATACAATTTTAATTAGCACAGTCAGATATTGCAAACTGCCTAAATTAAGTTTGTCTTCACACGCCATTCAAATTGTGTCTTCTTTGACCTGGTAGTTGGTTATTTTGGAAGCAATGTGGCACTAAGCTATAAACCTTGTTTTTGTCTCAGAGAGGACATTAAATTACAGGAGACCAGAATAAATCTCTTCAACAGACATCATATTTGAAATCAAAATTTTGACCACTGGTTTGATTGCATTAAATTTTAAAACACAAAGCCACTTTCCACTCATACCAATCACAACCACTATTATTTCAGTCACTGAGAAAGATAAATACTGAATATCCATTGTGTGAGACAACCTTCAACAAAATATCAATAACTTAAAAGCAGTTGACATCAAGATTAATCTTTTGTACATTTGCTGCATATAGTATGTATGTTTAGTGCAGATTGTCTGCTTAGAATAAATTGTTTTTCAGTCAGCATATTTCCTCATATGACCAGAGGCATGAGTTTTCATACTAGCAGCAACTTTGTAAGACTGTTTGAAAACAACCTTTGCAGGAGGTTTATGATATTGTTATTGCTTGAATTCCATGAAGTGCTGTCAAAGTATATACTCCTGACACCATGATCAATGAACAGATATACGAATCTAAACCCCAAAGAAGGAAAAAAGGCTTGCTTATGATATCATAATTTGCACATTTCAATGTCACCTTCAACAGCAGCCAAGATCAAGTGGCACTACTCTAAAAGCTTTTACTCCAAACATTGATTAAAAGAAGCCCAACAAAAAATTGATCAATATTATTCACCTTGCAATTTGAATTCAAGACAAATAGGTGGACTTGTGCATTGCTCAATGATTAAACTTCAGCTCAAAGCTTTATTCTGATTGCACATTAACCCAACCAACCAAAAAGTGAAGTTATTTCCATTTTGTGATGGCAAGAAGTACAATAAATCTTGATAAAACTCCATTATTTAGTCTCCCATATCTGAGTTAACATCTTTAATATTGAAAGATTCGTTAAGATCAAAGTACATTGGAAGAAAATGTAAACTAATTAACATTGATAATATTCTTGAACTGCCATTGAAAAAAGGCGTTGAAGTAATTACTCAACATTTTTCAAGAAATGCAACATCTGCCAGTCATCTGACCATTTTCTCTGGACTAGATTGAAAGTGGTTTACTTTTTGTGGAAATAAACAAAAGATGTGTGAGGAGCACATGCTTGTTACTACTGAATAATTAGAGACGAAGGCAATATAATTGATTGAAACAATTGGTATGCTGTCTCAATAAAGTATGGCCAAAACAATAATTTCCTGAGTGTAAAAAGATAAATCAATTAATAACAGTGAGTTATTACTTTGCACATATAGAGGCATCCAAAGTGGAATCTGCAGTACATGATTATTAACTGGTTGACCAGTCAGTAATGTCAAATTAGTTAACCAAACTTGTGCAGAGTCTGCAGCTGGTTAGTTATGGAATAAGACACTCAAAAATCAATCAACCCACAAATGAATCTAATTGAGTGGAAATTGAAAAATGTATAATACCCTGGCTGTGAATAGACTTCTAACATAAATCTGAAGTAGTTACACCAATTCTTATGAGTTAAATTGTTGAAAAGCTGTGAATCAATTTGCCAATTGTACTAAGCATAGAACATGTGTGCCCTGTGTACAAAGTACAATGGAAACAATAAATTTGCATAATTGAAAACTTCACTTGGATCTAACAAAAAGTAATTGGGATTGTTAACAAAATAATCTGATAAATTTTTTCTACTTTTGCCCAGTAAGGAACAAAGAGTTCTTTTGAAGGGTGAAAAGAAAACAGCTCCCACACCTTTTTGAGATAGAATAGAGCAGGTAAATCCCGTTACAAATCCATGTTTGCTTAGCAAACTAACGATTAATCCGTAATGCGCTTTAGATTGATGCAAAGGCAAATAGAAAGAAATGGTATGGAAGACTTTCCACATGAAGGCTTTCCCTTAGCGCACAATTCATGCTACGTTTTTTTTCCTTTTAGCAGAGATCAGTGACAAGTAGATGAATGCAAAGATAACGTTTTACTTAATTCAATTCAACGATCACTTACTTTGGATTCAATGAATAGAGAGATCAACAGCTCTGACTTAAATTCAACTTTTTGACGCGATCTTCGATAAATTCACTTGGTGGAGCCTTCAGTGGAAGCTCAGGGAAGGAAAGGGTCATATCAGTTGAGAAACAACAGCGTGAAGTGATAATACTCTCCAATATCATCTACCAGTACTCACTTTCAGATAGAGTACAAGCTCTTGAGGATTGCTCGCAGAAATCTACACACGCTCATATCAAATATTTTTTTCAACTTTTTAGACTCCAACTTCATGAAGTCAACGTTCAACAATAAGAAAACAAAAAACCCAACAAAGCCTAAAGATCTATTCTTAAATTCTAAACAGCAACTTCCTTTTGTTTCGGAAAGAACTACTTAAAACACGAACACAGCTAAGTGGTTTTCATATATGAGTTTCCTGAGATGCATGCGTGAAATTAAACGCAGATGTGACGCTAATTCAGGAACAAGTTTTACATTTGGAAGAAATAACGAGCTTTTCATTAAAAAAAATTTGAAAATAAAACATAAAGAGCTCTTGTCTAGTAGGTTTAACGAAGATTTAGCCGTTGATGAGAGAACAAAAAGGATTCACTTGCAACACAACAACAATGTGAAGGAATCAAAAAAAGCACGTTCGCAATGCCCACTGGCGACAAACTGGGCGCTCCTGATGTCTATCAGTGTAAATACACAGTCATTGCAAATACTTTCTTAGTCACAAAGTCTAAGAATATTATTCAAAGAAGCACTATACTGGAATGATGAAATTCTACATTTCTTCACTCTGAATAAAATTGTAAATGTGTAAATGTGAGAACAAACACGATTATTATGATACCAAACTTCAGAAAAGAAAACTTCGCTTCACACTTAAGAAACATAATTTCCCATACTAAGAGAAGTAATTAGGAGGCAGTCTAGTCTGTAGGCATGAGATGTGCGAAGCAAATCTTGCGAGAAATTTTCAAATCGAAGTCTAACATCCAGAGTACGCCACAGGGATATACCAGCATGCTGACAAGATCAGAGCGCGCGAAATAAACTTCTTTCTGTCAAGTAACAAAGCTTCATCTCCTAACTCCTAACAACTCCATCATTCGCAGATTACGTTTTGCTAATTATATCGAGATCGTTTGCTGGTGTTTTCACAGCACTATACAAGTAAAATTTTAAGTGATACTCTTGCGTGTGGTAACTCTAGCTCCGTATTTTCGTAGTGACGATCAGTCGACACAATGATTAAATGGCTTAAATAACCATTCTTTATATTATTTTCCGAGGGATCAAACCACCTAAGCTATCAACTAAGTTATTTTATAAAGGGAAGATGAATTCGTTGCGTTTGCGGTAAAGTTTTCTCAGAAGCGATTCCCGCCGCCATGCCGCCACCAAAACCTACGGGTTTCTATTTGTTCATACTTCCACGATTCACACCTTTGATGAAAGCACAAATCAAAAATTAATCACTTAAGACTCCTTACCTTGAGCTAGAAGGTAAAGGAAGACGAAGAAGACCATGAAAAAGAAACATAATCCACCTTTCGTCGCCATATTGATCAACTGCGATTGGAACAAATAGCCATCGGGAGTTCGCTCGAAAATGGCTACAACACAGAAGCGGTGACGTATTCTACCCCCTACTGAGACAAGTCTTAGGATCGAAAAACACGCCTAACTTAAAGATCTCGAACTATTTGCCTCGGCACCCAAAATTTAACTCGTCAAGGCTCGTAATACAATGATATTTGAGTGAGGGAAGTCAGTGCAGCGCAGCCGATATCCACACGGAATTTGACAAGTATGCGACGGCTTGTGTTGTTCGAACTTGCAGAAGGAAATATGCCATATAGAGAACAATAAACACTAATCATTCTTTTCATAGCGACCAATCACAGAACGGATTAGCGAATTCTTCTAGAATTACAATATGGTGCTAAAAGAAAGCAGTCTTTTCACCGAATACAAATTCAAAATCATACAGAGTCTTTTATCTGGTAGCCAAGGAAGAAAATGCGACTTACACCTTTGTTCGACTTGACTACGAACTCGGCTACGGGCGCCATTTTGTGGGGAAATGTCTGCGGTTTCTTTCTCTTTGTTAGCTACGGATCGAATTGATCTGTTCAAACTGAAACCGTGCCTCCTATGGATGAGGAACTTCAAAGATTCACCCATATTTGACCATATTTAAGCACAACATTCCGTTGGAAGATTTCTAAACTTGAACACCATTCAGAACATATCAGTAAATGATGAAATTAAGAGATCCTCGCAGCTAAGAAACACTACTGAAACGAGTAGTTGTTAATAGGACCTGAAAAAAATTTTCAGGCCTGTACGGGATTTGAACCCATGACCTCTGCGATACCGGTGAATAAAATAAAATAAAATAAAGCAATAAAGTAATAAAGTAATAAAGTAGTAAAGTAGTAGTAATAAAGTAAATACTTTTTAGTAATTGCTTTTCGCGGATTTCCGATCATTTTTTTGATGACTACGAGGAGCAACTGATCAGTGAAAGCGATTTACTAGAACCTCTGATCTAGAGACCGAGAAACTATTTGTTGTTGTTTGAATAGCCCAAATTCTCTAATTTTTCTACGATTCTATAAATAAATGCAGCTTTGGAAAAAAGATGAGAGAAAAACATTCGCATAAAACTGGAAGATAATTTTGTCATTGTAGCATCACTAAAGTAGTGATTTTTTTTTCGACTGATAAGAAATCCGAGAGCTATAGAACTCTCAGAATTAACCCAAACTTTGCAGAGCAGACGCCCTGTTTAAGAAAAGTCAATAGTTCAGCAGTTTTAGCGGCCTCAAACTTATCAGACGTGAGGGTATCAAATCAGTTGGTCACGGTACGTGTGAAAATTCCTCATATTTTGTAACGGGAAAGAATATCGCGGAGAAAGCTGACAAATTTTCGCAGGTCAGAAGTATCCAAACTTTAGTTAATTAAGTCCTAATATTCACGTTCAACAAACTTTCTGAAACTCTTGATTCTTTTTGGCAATCAGACACAACGGCGAAGTTTTGCTTACGACAATATATCGACCTTAAAAGACGGGAGGAAAAAAGACGGTCGAAAAACTGAATCACTGACAAAAAATCAGGGGGACTCCTTAGACAGCATCATGGAGGAATGGAAGGCTTTCACTAAAAAATTCAGTTTCTCAATTTTACAAACCTTTCTAGAGAATGGTGTTGGTTACTAGAAACTGAAATCTCAATGCGGATCATGGAGCATGAAAATTCTAGTTTCAAGTGTAATTCTTGAGGAGAACTGAGGGGTAATTTTCTAAAGAAACTGGTGCTATGTGGGTGCAGGGGGGTATTAAAAGAAAATTTGGTCTTTTTATCGAGTTGATAATGTTAATTGGTCACCGAAGAGAGGCTATAAAGCTGGCGTTTCAAGCGCGATAACCTTTCGTCAGAGGGAAAGACAAAACAAAAGGACGCTCTTTTAATTTAATGTTGCAACCAAGAGATTATAAATTGCTACTTGTTTCATTATTTTATTATGTTTTTGTTATTTCTCTCGCTACTGTTGACTACATGCAAAGGAAATAAAATAGTTGTTATAGTTTTTTTTTTTCAAAACTGGTTCCAACTCTCTTCAGTTGATAACTGTGAGTTTAGTTTACCATTTGATGTTTTGACCGACATTTGTTTTCTCCAGCAATCGGATTTCTTTCAGGCTCAATGCACTGTGTTTTGTTCTGCTTTTGGTAAAACCTTCATTTGGAGGATTGACATAATTTACCAATAGCCTTAAAAAAAAACAGAATAGCAGCTTACTTTAAGCGGATCCTCGCTTATTTTAGAATAATTTATTTTATTATTATTTCATTCTTTTCAGTTTATGACGGAACTGATGACAGCTTACTTAACAAAAAAAACAAAAAAAAAGTACTCTCCCGTCCCTCGCCTCCCTCCCCCCCCAAAGGGAAAAAGGAAAAAACAGCGTAGACCTTTAAAATGATTTTTGCATCAGATTTGACCAACTTTAGTCAGGTCAACTAGCAAAAGCGAAACGGGTGAGCTAAAGGAACTTTGCCTTTTTGTTCATATGGGAAATTTCAGCCCGGTTAGAGAACTATTTTTTTCGACCCAGCAACTGCTTTCTAAAACTGAGCTTTCAATTTCTATCCAGGAAAAATTAACAGCCCGATTATTGAGATCGCAGTTGTAATTACGAAGATCTTGGGAACCGAACCAGCCCATCTTGCGGTCATATGAATACATCGAATGTTTTTTACAAAGAGGACAGTGGTATGTGAGGTGAGACTGTTCGAACTTGATCGAGTCAGCCCGCGCGGGTGGTCAGGTTTATATTACTAACGTGGTTATTGTGAGAGGCCTTCAATTGCACTTAATTCAATCACTCGAAATTTACTGAGATTTGTTATCTATTTAGCCACATGTCCACAAGTTAGTTTTTTCACAGAACGCATAGATTCCATAGGTAAAGGCAAAATTTGTCTCATTGAACTGTTCTACCAACGCCTGATTTTTCGCAATCCTTACCATTTCGCAATATTTGCCCTTGTGATACACTTTTGAAGTGTCCCGGATCGAATGTCGGAAGAAGCGGTATTTCGGATATCATTTATTGGGACGGGCTAAAGTTATAAACAGAGAGACAATAAGTCTTATGGCCAATACTAAAAATATCGCAAACTGCGACAGCTATGCCTAATATTCTCAAGAACAAGATCATTTCTACAGCACTCAGCGCGTACTTCACAAACTTCATCAAACATCAGCTAGTCAGCTTTGCAGGAGACTTTGGACAAATTGCTCAAATGTTATGAACGTATTGCTCAAATGTTATGAACGTATTGGTAGGTGATTATCATACGGTCTGGCCCACCGGCGACTTGAGAGAAAAACAAAATTTGTAACTTAGATGCGGTATAGGTATTCTGAAAACTCGTCACTAGTGCTCCTCGATTTTAGCTCAAAGTCATCCAGAGAAAGCTTAATATCATGGCTTTTGATCGTACGGTCACGATCATTTTTTACTCCTTTGTTCAAACTATTTACAGCTTAACAACTATGCCAAGCGATGCGTATGAGGAGTATAATTCTTTCTCAGGGATGGCTATCATCTTCCCTTTACTGGTAATTTTACCCACCAAATGTTTATCGTCGTGTGGCCCACCCAACTTTTCTGTCACGGAACCGGAAAACAATGTCTTAATGATATATGAGAAATAAACAATGAGTGACTTACGGAAATGAAATTTAAATGAAATGACTCTCACAGGGTCAAGGCAACCCATATCTATAAAACAGTGCTTTGTTACTATTTTGCATCCCAGTAGCCTGCGAAAGAAAACGTTGTCGGCTCACATATTTCATATAATGTAACTACACGTGATGCATTTCGAGCTCTCTTTCTATTAGGTGAGGTTGTCACGTTCTGTCCTTTCCCACAACAACCGACATAGGAGCCTTAATCATGTTAATGGACTGTTTCCGGTATTAAGATTGGCGCCCGACAGACTCAAGTAATTATCTCCTGGCAAAATAATCCTCATTGAGAGAAATGGGGTAAAAGGTAAAAAATCCAAGTTAATACAACTTAAGTTACTAGAGAAAAGACGCTTTGATATCGTTCACATTTATAATTGTGTTTAATTTTTTTTATTCAGAAATCCGAGAGAGTGCTTATTTTGATGCTTTCAGAGTTTGAAACCAACAACTGAAGCAAAAGTAACCATTTCATTATTAAAGATGAGCCGATACCGGTAATAAATACTCGATATTATCCAAACCGGGTCAGATCGGAGGATAGCCATGCTGTGTCTCAACTTGAGCCTGCGTCTCTCTGGTCATCACCCAAAGACAAAAAGCGGAGTCGCGCGCGGTGAACCATGAATGACGAGCGAGGGACCAGTGATTGTCTATCGGTTAGGGACGGAGGGGGGACGGGAGGGGGATCTGAGGATTTTGGGAGGGATCATATGGTTTTCATGGGGAACGGAGGGGGGATCAGTCGTGGCCAACAGAATACATAGCGCACGCGCGGGGGAAGGGGCGAAGACTATAGAAAATTGAATGTCACTTAACTGCCACTTTTATCGATACCCAACCAAAATCCACTGACCCCTCCCCCCTTCCTCCAGGCAGTAGATAAAAACCCTTCTTGACTTGTTCGTTAATTTTATTGCATCGATGTCCTCTCCGTATTTGATCAAACACACCAGGTGACATACCAGTGAACTCAGTGACCTCCTAACATTAATTGTTCACTTTCGTAGAGAGTAACAGCTTGGTTCAGATAATAGCGGAGCCAACTCTTGTCCCCTGGTACAGTTCGACGATACTGGATTTAATCATCACAAATTGCCTCGGGCGTTTTAGTTCTTCTGGGACTTTAAGTTTCCCTTTCAATTGTGACCATTCTGTTATCTTCGGAAATATGAATATTTCCGCTTACAGAAGTCGATCTTACAAAAGGCAGGTGAAGAATTTTAATAACGTCAACACTACAAATATGAACAGAGAACTATTGGAATTTGACAGGATCTATTAGTGTGAATACTAGAGACATAGATGAAATATATTCAAGGGGGTAAATGGCAATATCCGTTCGATTATTGAGAAGTACAATCCACTGAAAACAGTAACAACACGTGGTCAGGATAAACTATGGATGGATAGGAAAGTGCGCCTGTCAATTAGGCCTGGTGATTCAGCGATTAACCAGCTGATTTCCTTTTTACACAAGGTATGAAGCCTTAGAGAGTGATAGAGAGGTTCGTGCTGTTTTCCTGAATAAAGGCCAAGCATTTGATAAGGTGTAGCATGCTGGTTTGTTGCGTAAGTTAGAGGCTTTAGGAATACAACTGCCCTTCGATGGTTTGAAAGTTATTTGCTTAACCGAATGAGCTGGTAGTTATAGAAGGATAATCCTCTTTTTAGCAAACAGTCAACTCTGGAGTCCCTCAAGAGTCAACGATACTTCTGATGTTCTCACCTCTCCTCCTTTGATTTATGCCCATGATACTACACTGTTTGAAATTCTGATTTAAGAAGATCTCCAACTGGGCTGAAAAATGGTTGGTAACCATGAAACAAGATCACCCCTCTATTTCTTGACACCAGGTTCGTCAAAGACGTTGGTTCTCACATTCACTTAGGCTTAACTTTGCAGAGTAATTCTGTCGTGGAGATATCATATAGTTAAGATGTACAAGAAAGCTTCTAAATGGTTAAATTTACTGAAATATGTCCAATAAAAAGTTGATAGATCCACGTTAAGATGTTTGTACAAAAGCCTGATTAGACAACTCATGGAATACGAAGATGTTATCTGGAACAACTGTCGTAATTGTGATTCAGCTTTTCTGAATAATGTTCAATATGAAGCCGCAAGGGTAGTAACAGGAGCCATTAAGGAAATCAGCTCTGCGAAGTTAAATGTTGACTTAAGCTAATTTTACAGGATATTGCCAAGGATCTTGCTCCACGTCATTCAACTGAACTGTTTCTCAAACAATCTAAAGTGAACGTACACATTTTAGTCTCAGATCAAGAGTAAACTTAACGCAATTTCCTTTGAGAACCCCTAGATTTAAAAAGTCCTTTTTTCCATCCGCAATCACTAGCTGGAATTCTCTGGACTTAGATGTCTAAAACTCTGTATCTCTTCCCAGTTTTAGAGCGAAAATTCGGTCAATTCTCTTTCCGCATACTTACAATTATTTATATGACTGCTCTTTTACAAGGCGTACATCTGTTGATCACACCCGCCTTAGACTTAGGTTTCCTTGTCTCAGAGAATGTTTCTTTGAAATTAATTAACAGTTGTGCATCGCCTCTTTATGAGTGCGGTCTTGACTCCGAATCAGTGAAACACTTTTTCTTGTATTTAAAGAAGATTCTTGCTCAAGGTATGCCGCTCAACGCAACGTCCTCCTTCACTCTGCTGGTAATATTCTAGATGAAATTTGGTCATCGAGCAGCGGTGTAAGGAAACTGAATTTGTATTGTAAGGTATTGAGTCTGTAAATTACGAAATCAACTGTGCTTTTTTCCGCAAGGTACAAACGTTTATAGTTAATACTAACCGCTTTTCGGTAGCCATTGTTTCATTGTTCTAAATGATGTATCCCTAAATTTGTAAGTTAAACGCGCTATTACTACAATTTGTGTGTTGTTTGGGTGTCTGTTGGTATGAATTAAATTTTGTAATATTGTAATATCCCTTGTTAAGCCTTGGTGCTTTTGAGGAAAACAAAAAATTTTGATATTGTAGAAAAAGTGTGAGTTGCGTTGGGTGTTGAAAAAGAAAAAAACAAATAACACGATGCTGACCCATTCTACCCATCACACCTTTCAAATAATTATTTTCCAAAATAAAGTGAATGCACAGAATAAAGGAATGGAATATTATTTTTCATGTTAAATAAGACCAAGTTAACCAAGTGGGAATTAAGATATTTCGTCTATCGGTTGGAGAATAACGAATTCCTTCCAAACTTGCTGATCAGTATTTTTAAGCTTGTCAATCTAACAGTCTAAAGGAACTGAGCATTATGATGGCCTATGTCCTGCTTTGCTATCCCCAATTTACGATAAAAAACGACTTTTTCTACCCATGGATTTTTAAAATGGCACGATAAAACCTATTTTAAGAGCAATAGTTACTTCTGTCCTGTTACTGTACCTACCGACATAATTATTCCTTATAGCGAACTATTTTTATCGCATGCCAATGGCGAATTCTAGTTCTTATGTCAAAGTCTCTGGGAAGGAACTCACTGCGTTCGATTTATGTGCGAGTTATGTGGGCCCTCACACAGTTTAGGTATCCTCACATTTTAAAACTTAATACGTATATTCACATTTTATCTTTCCATTTTTTATGCTCGTCGTTATTTGGCTTTGTTAATAAGGAGTAAAGCAAAAATGGCACCTTGTGTTCAGTTTTCATCATTACTGAAAACTCCATGTTCCTCTTGTTGTGGAAGTTGTATGAAAGCGGTATTAGAAGAGATGGCTCGATAAAAGCTATTTTAAGAGCAATAATTACTCGCGTCCTGTTACTATATTTACTTACCGTCATTATTTGTCCTTATAAAGAACTATTTTTATCGCATGCCACAAGCGAATTATAATTCCCATGTCAAAATCTTTAGGAAGGAACTCACTGCGTTCGGTTTATGTGCGAGTTATGTGGGCTCTCACATAGTTTAGGTATATTTTAAAAATACATGTAGTCACATTTTATCTTTCCATTTTTTACGCTCGTCGTTAATTGGCTTTGTTGACAGGAATAAAGCAAAAATACACGATGGAGCAAAAAGAGAGAACGAACTTTACGTTGGTGAAAATCCCCTATTTCTTTTTAAAATCGCGTACAAGACCATCTTCAATCTACCAAAACGTTATATCCGTGAAAGTTGATATTTGCGAACAGTGTCAAGATGGTTTACAGCTAACAATGATTAAAAAAATAATGCATATCTCGTAATCCAGTTTTCAAAAAATTTTGAGATCCATTTTTCGCCGCCTAAAACTGCGCCTTAAGTTAGTGCTCATGAATTAATAGGCTTTGATTTAGGGTTTACGTCATTGTGTACCGGCTAACGTATCCAACTGCGCGTCCAAAGTAAGCATCTTATTTTCGCGAGTTTTATTGCGCAGATTTCATTTCCTTTTTCCTCAATTTAACTGAAATGGCTCTTTCCATTGTTCTCTTTCCAGCAAACTCCAAGACATTTCGCAATTTTACCACACTTTGCTATTCAAAGGAAACTGTAATTCATATCCATGTGAAATAAACGGCCCAGAGTTGCTGCTAGTTGTGTTTGACATTAGTTTCATCCGCTTCAGGATCAGTTTTGAACCGCTTGAAGATGCAGTTCGACTCACTGCGACACATTTCTTCATCAGTTAGTGAGAGAAATTTGTTGCATAGAGGTAATATCTCTTTAGCTGATGAGTGACAATATTCTGATCCCATCTTTGTTGTATGTATAGTTACATGTACTGATATTTTTTTAAGGGGAGACCTCAGGTAAATCATTACTCGCAAGGGTCGAGGGTGAATTGAAACAGACACATCGAAACACACGTCATTCGTACAAGATAATTTGCAAGTGCTCAGTTCAGGCGACGTTCTTGCCGACGATTACGGGGGAAAAAGTGAACCGGCGAACAACAACAATGCGGTGCGTGAATAAAGTGTTTGAATTTATTCAGAGACGCCAAACTCCAGCGACCTTTCATTGTGAAAGGGTCGCTTAAACCCTTTGTTTGTATTGGATTCAACGCTGAAATACGTTATTATCAATTAACTGCTTTCAACACCAAAACTAAAGTCGGGAATTGAGACCTCTCAGGATCAGAAACTCACGAACAATAAAACTTTCAGATCCACCCCAGATAACAAGAAAAGGCGTTTGGGAAAACATAGAAAGTTCTGGTGGATATTATTTCTCCTGTAATGTTCCCAATTACTTCCGTTTTGGGAAAAACAGGCGAGTTAGACTAGCTATGGCTATTTGCAAGTCAGCTAATGTAACACTGATAATCTGGAAATTGAATTTAAAAAAGTGTGTTTGTAAAAGTTTTGCATGTATGCATGTATTTGATAAAAAATTGCCCGAGATATTTTTACATACAAATCACTTTAGCATGAAACAAAGAGGATCAAAGCTGGAGAGAAAGAACACGAGGTGCATTTTTGTCGTTTCCGGAAACTCAAACTTAAGCTGAATTCGTAAATAATAATTTATTTGTTCTAGGAGGCCCATAAGAACAAGCGAATAGACGTTTATTTTCTCAATTGGAAACGTTTTTCATGTGCGTGCTGTGCAAGTACATTTGACCGGCCACAAATTGAAGGAATATTTTTCTGTTTTCACCTGTTCTGGTCATTACGGCGCCTAAAATAACAGTTATTTGACAGATTTTCACAACGCGGCGTTTTAGGCCAATAGAATAAAATAAATCAGCCGGGGGCGTCGGACGAGAGCGAATTCCAAATATATATCAGTCCCCTTTTTTTAACTTTAGTAACCTGAGTGCCACATTGGCAGATCGCTTCGAAAGGTTAGATTGAAATAGATTTTTAAATTTTTTTAATTCGCTTCAGATTTCCTAAAAATCTTTAACTTAACAGGATACAAGCTCAGTGAAGGTAAATGATATTTCCTGAATTTTAAGCGATCTAATTCATCGTATCTCATGAAACATCTGAGCGGAGGTGATTTCTCCATGTGACAGAGATTAATTCAAAATTCAGCAAATAAGAAAGGGATAAAACTGACAATCAAACCACGGAAGATTCCGTGATATCCGTGGCTATATAAACTTCGCATCTAAACAAGTTAACCCCACATAAACGACTAGCAAACCCAACAGTGACAACACATAGATATCTGGAACAACTGAAGCTGCATCTCCCTGGAAGCTGTTAGAATATTTCATTGCAAATCGAACGGCGCCATGGTTTTGGACTCAAATGCAACAAATTCAGCCTCGTTCGGAAACTCTACAAATTCTTCAGAATCGAATAGTTTTGCACGGTGGCCAATGTTCGACAAAGTCAGAATGATCATACTTGCGTTACAGATTGTTGTCTTTCTTGTGGGAACGGTCGGAAATGTTCTCGTGTGCATCGTTGCATCGCGAAAGAGGAACTTGAAGATCGTTGGCAATCGTTTCATTCTAAATTTGGCCATCGCTGATTTGGGTGTTCTTTTTATAAGCTTCCCTATGTGGATCAGCAAGGAATTCAGTATCTCTTGGCCTTTTGGAGAGTTCCTTTGCAAAACATTCCAGCCATTCACAGATATTTTCTATGGTGTTGGAATCGGATGCATTACGGCCATTGCACTCCATCGCTACAGAATGCTAGTTCACTGCATGAAACCGCAAATGAGTGTTCAAACAGCTAAGCGAGTACTGTTCTTTATCTGGCTTCTCTCATTCTTCATCGTTGTAATGCCGTTATTTTTCGTCATGGAGCTGAGAAAAATGCCGTTCACAGGAATACGGGTGTGTGAGCCATTATGGCCCACCAAGTTAGCTCAACAGATGTACTACACAACAATCACAATTTTTTTTTACTTCGCACCTTTGAGTATTATCTCGCTAACGTACATTCGTATCCGAACTAAACTAAAAGATAGCATTCGCAAACATGACAGCTACCGTCGCTCAAGCTTTAAAGCACATGAAACTGTGTCTCATAAAGAGACTGCCTCTAGGATTACGCAAAACCGTCGTGCTTTGCGTCTTCTGGCTCCTGTCGTCGTCGTATTCGCAGTTTGCATGGCACCCTTCAATTTTCTGCACTTGATCGGATCATTTATCAGAATAAGAGGCTCTATACACACTGCGATTGCCTTCCGTTTCTTCGTTCTTTTACTGGTTACCAACGCTTCTGCTAACCCCATTATCTACTCTGTCACGAACTCGGATTTTCGTCGCGATTTTAAGCAACTCTTGCGTTGCAACACGGACGGATGTTGTACTGATACCACGGAAGGGCTCAGCCTGACAACATTTCGACGGAGTTCGTCTTCCTTTGGCAGGCGCAGCACCAAAGAACGACAAAGAGGTTCCCTTCTCATCGAAAGAAGAAGAAGTTCGAGTTCTAGCCTTAAGAAAAGCTCCAAGAATTCCTCCGAGAAACTGCAAGCTAAAACAAACGATGAATTAGCAGAAGGAAAACCCGATAAACGAGTAGATGGATAGCAGGTCGACACTGAACAGCAATTGGCGAACCCCTAAACAATGTTCTGTTACCTCTGCTGCCTTTTCATAATACATAACACTTAATACTTTCCAGAGTAAATAGTAACGAGGAGAAGTTCTTGGGTGCACAACAGAAACGGCCAAGAAAAATGAGCGGATAGTAGTCAAGCTTTGGGTTACAGAATGCCTCGGTTAGAGTTGGTACCGGCCACACTTCTGATCTAGCCAACAAAAGAGGATTCCAGCTCGAGCAAGTATAAGAATTCAAATTTAGGAACACATCCCTAAGTTAATCTCGCCTTTTTACACGGCTCTGTAAATTTACATACTTTGTGTTATGAATCTACATCAATCTTTTACGAACATTTCCAAAAGTCAACAACGGGTGCTGTCAGTTATTAATTCAACCTTTTTTAAACCAACATTTACAACAAGGAACTCTACTTTAACTCTCTTTCAATCTTCGCATTTCAAGAAGTGTTTACGACCTCTCGAATCGACTGCGTATCTGCTGTGTTTTTAGAAGCTCGCTTCAATTAGGTTTAAGTGATTTTTTCTTCATTCTGCGAATAAATTAATGTCAGGAAAAAGCCAAAATTCAAGGGTTGCTCTTTGAACCGGATCAAGCATACCACTTCCGTTTTCATCGAGTTTTATTTGACATTATAGGTGGTAAGTTTTCTCAGTTTCATTTTTTAAATTTTCAAGAAAAGGAAACACAAAGCAAGTATTTACTCCAGATTTTAGCATATTAAAGCAAAATGTTATTGCTTAACATATTGAAAATGCTGCCAAAAAGCGTTTCCAAATATAAACAAGATGGGCGAAAAAACTCCCACAGCTTGATGATCGATTCCTTCCGTGTAAAAAATTATCGGCCTTTTGACAGGCCGCTAAGAAGCATTTCAGATGGGATTTTAGTGTAATTCATAGCTGTCTTGCTAATGCATATTATAAAAAGAGCAACTCAGTTTTGTCAAGAAAAGACATATGCAGGATGGCTGTTTACATATCGGAATAATGAATGGACAATTTGGAGCCGAGTACGAGAGGACGCCACAAATTGGATCTTTAATTCAAGACGTGTTAGACCAAATTGTTTCTGAAAGTTGGAGAAAAATCTTTTGAGACGGAACGAAATTGGTTTTTTCACCTAAAAAATTGCGGTCAGTAATTGATTTTACAATTCATTATTTAATACGCACGCTCTCTGCAGGGACTCTTTTCATTTAAATTGTTAAAACCTTTGCTTCTTATCGTCACATCACGATCGATGTTATAAACCTCTTATCAGCCAGCTTTGTCTTAATGTGTTCAGTCCACCCTCAAGGCGAAAGACTCTACGTCTGCTGGTTTGCACTGATTCAGAGTTTTTTTGGTATCAAATAGGTCCGCAATGTGCTCGTGTGTGTGTGTGTGTGTGTGTGTGTGCAGTACGTCGACTTACCACGCTCTCTTGCCTTCAGTGAAGAGAGCTGAATTCCCCTTTCACTTTCCTCGGCTTAACTCCACGATGCATTTAGACCTATGTTAAGCGAAATGGCTCGAAAACCTGACGAAGATTAACAGCAACGCTAGTAAACAGTATTTTAGAGAGAAAACGTGGCCTCTCTTCTTGATGTGATGTAACGAAAACCCGATCGGTTATTTATTCTAAATTTCAGGTGTAGTGTAATGATATATTAAAAGTTGCTGTGATGTTGTTCGATCGAAATTTTTGTTATCGTTATTTCATGCTGAAGAACCTGTGTTTTGGAGTTTGAAAATTGTCGAGTGTCATGATGTTAAAAAAACCCAACGGGGTAATTATTACAAAAAGCGTTTTTTCATCTAAACTGAAAAACATGAACATGGATCAAAACTGCGATTGTGACAGGTGTGAAAATCATGCCCTAAAGATAAGGTACACTGTAAAGACTGAAGCATTACACACACACCCACACCCAAACACATAAGAAAAAAGAATTCTGCAGATCTACTGATAAGGGATGGACAACTATGACGTGTTTCCTTGATTTTTTTTTAATTAAATATCATCCAGACTCACCGACTATCAATTTAATCGGCAGTTTTATATTTTGGGTCAAAAATAGAAAAAAAAAAGAGTTTTCTTTTTCAAAAGCAATTGCAATGTAATTTCACTTAAGACACGCAAATCACAGCGTGTTGTATTTCAATAACTATTTTCACGATAATTAAAGTTTTATCGTTATTGCAGAAGTAATAATCTCCAGGAGATCTTGTATCTTCTTCTAAAAATAAGACTTCTTTTTCTGGCAGTTATCATGTAATTAGCAACTGGGATAACAAACTACTATGGCCTAGTTGTGTGTAAGAAGAGTAATATAATAAAACTTCATAGATCTCTTGTCCTTCTTGTCGGCTGGTGGTGACTGGGAACCTTTTTAAAATGTCACTTATGTCGTGTGTATTAATCTGTAAGTACTGAGGCAGTTTAATGACCTTTCCACGTATGAAAAGTCGAGAGCGCAATTGTTCGAAGAAGACAGACAAGTACACGTTATTGAAGAGAATTACAGGAAAAGCATCTTTCATGAGAAAAAAGCGACTTCTATAAAAGGCAATCAACTCTTCATGAATCTAGGAGTTCCACATAACATTTCCATGGTTACTATGGAAGAGAATGGAATGGTGCAGACTGTCGATAAAGGTTTTCCTAAGCTACACGATCAAAAAGTTTGAGAAGAACCATGGTTGCATCTAACTGTTAACTGGGTATTTTTACAGACGGTCTGTTCGATAGTCAGTCAAAGTGTTACGCTTTTGCAATTTTTTTCGCTGTTGCCTTTTTATTCATGGAGTAAGCGGAAAAAGGTAATTTGTGCAGTACTTCGGTAAAGCTAGATGTTTTTTGTTTTCTCTCTATCACCTGTCAATAAACAACGAACGAACGGAATCTTCTCGCTAGTACACTGGTCTGGCTTCTCTTTTTTTCATTTAAATGTAGGCGTCTGCCTTTAGGCTGAACGTTCTCTTACGAAATGGGAGGATCGCTAAAGCATCCCGTATTGCTCGTGGTCTGAATGACTGGCGAGGTCATTTTAGCTCAGTGGAAGAGTATTCAATCCACTTTGTGATTCAGACTTTCTCCTCCTCCACGCTTGTGTCGACATCTCTCCATATGCGACAATCGAGCTAAAATCAACCCACGATCTTCTTCAATCCAGTAAAAGTCAAGAGTTAGAGTTTTTGGGAGGCCTGAACGTCAGTCACAAATGATGACGTTTCCTTTCGTCAGTATTTGAACTTCAAATGAATGATTCATGGGAACACTAATTAGATTTTGCCAACCAAGCACAAGTATGTTTCATAATCGTAAAAAAATCAATAATGAAGTTCTCACGTACCGTATAATTTAAAACGATTATAAACATTAGAGAAGGTGTCTGGAAACAAAACACTTTCCTAACGGTGATTCGTCCGTATCGAGGTGTGAACGAATGCCATCGGAACTAATTGCAAGTTTCCGTGTTGTATGGTTACGCATGCTCAAACGATATCCCATGTTGTCCTTCGTGGTGCTCTGGCAAGCTAAGTTGCCGCTGGCTTATTTTTTGGATTTTTTTCCAATTAATTTGGTCACGCATTGTAAACATCGGCGTCATCTTCTCACGACCTTAACGCTTGACCCTAAAGTCTGCGAGAAAACACTTATTGTCCTATTGTTAACGGCCCTAGGGAGCAGAGAATAACTTTCCCTTAATACTTGTCGATATTAATTTCAACCTCTCGTGTGTTAGCTAATGATTTTTTTTCAGACTGAACGAGAAAAGCTTGGAGAAGTGAACCTGTTCTTGGGCTACAATTATTACAAGTCGTCAGTACTTTTGATTAGAGCTGTTTTGGTCTAGTTCCGCCGAGGAACTGTATACATATATATCATTTCATACAAAATTTTGTCGTACATCTTTTAATTGATTACAGATAAAGTTTCAACCTCCAGTCAAATTTTTGAAACAGCCGAATTCTGTCGACAACTACAGCTGACTTCTACAGTTAATAGCGGAAGAGCCTCGTTAAAGTTCCCATCTCTTGTAAAATTCAACCTAATGTTTTTAACTCTTCATTTGCAGTCTTAGATAATCTTTTCAGCCCTGAAGCTTGTTCCTTGTTTTTATTCTTGTCTCGTTATTGTCTTTTTACTCTGGAAATGGTTTGTGTTAGGGTTTTCCTCCATGCAAGGAAGTTTTTCGAAGTCCTTCAAACTATTCTCAAATGATAGCTGTGATGATTCAACACAAAGGTTCACTTCTAAGTTTAGCTTCGTTGTCTCATTCGAAAACTTTCTTCGCTAAGGAATTGGTCACCAATGACTTTGCCACCTTGCGCTTCCGTGGCTTCTAACGCTAGCGTAATGAAAGAAAGAGCAATATTTAAATAATTTATTATTTCATGACACGGTTTAATCAAGCGGATGAGAAATGTCCTGGAGAGGCTCCAAAAGTTATAATTGGTGTTTGAATAAAGTTTGTCTGAAGATCAGGTCGCTGAAATCGACGTCAGTAAATGTCGCTGACAACCGCCACTTTTCAGGTTTTACTATCTACTCTCAAGGTCTAATACCAATTGTTAGGTGCATTATTCAGCGGTTAAATCCAAGTTTACTCTTAGTGTATGGAATGTAACGGCTGGATCGCCAAATGAAAAACAAACATATCTAACTAACAACCAAACTTTGATATAACCAAATTTTTTCACTCGTTCATTCAAGCAGTACTATCTCCTAAAAACAATAATAATAACAAAAAAAAACAAACAAAGGGAAGCTTCTAGGGCACGACTACTGACTAAAGTTATTTTCTCTCCCTCTCTTCCTAGTTTCTTCCCTAGAGAAGACATGAGCTGGTGTCAAATAATTAACCGCTTGAGACTTATCTGCAGCTTAGTAATTACAGCGAGAACTCGAAGTACATTTTTAACTTCTCTACTGTTCGCCAACTGAAACTCCTCCGGTACATGAATTGTTTTCCAGTCTCCTTGGCAATTTTAGTAAGCGGAGTTTTACCGCAGACCTCTGTGTAATAACTCTGTACCACAAAATTAACACAATAAAAGAAAAAAAAAGAAAAAGAAAAATGCGTTGGAAGAAAGGGAATAACAAAAAAAGGCTGGTTGCAGAGAATCCAAAAGCTTAAAGTTTTATTTGTGTATGTTCATTGCCAAACTTCTTTCAACAATTATATCATTGTTAATTATCTTGAATAACGGAGCTCATGCTAACTCGTTCTAACAGCCTTGCGGTTCTTAAAAGCGTTGAATTGAAAATCCAAGAAAGAATTTAATAATCCCACTAATGTTACCCCTAGGAGCTTTTTTGAAGAATTTACATACAACCAAGCTCGTTCATGCAGAACTGCTATACTTGCATAATTACTTGTGTGAGAAGACAGGAAATGAAGAACAGCCGATTCTCTGCATTACAAGTCACACATACTTGAGAGTTTTTGAAGCTTCGAGGAAGGAGATCAAGTTTCACCCCATTGCGTACCTTCACCGTAATGAAGCCAGACTGCAAATAACAAATGAGACAATCGCTGTAAAATAACAAACCTTGGCAGAGTATGCATGTCTCATGTCGAGAAAAGCACTCGTGTTAACGTCGATCTAAGCAAAGACGATTTAGTTGTTGACGAAAGTCCACGATAATTTAATTTGTTGTTCGTCAGACATCATCGATGTCACACCAAGTCCAAGAGCGATGTTAAGTCTTCTGCTGTTTTCCTTAGTGTCCTTTACGCCGGGAGAAATCGAAGGTACGTACCGCAAATTAAATGATGGAAATAATCACTGCATGTATGTGGTCCAGCTTTGCGTGCTGAATGTTAAGATATCGCAAACTTCTTCCTTCAAGAAATCCTTTTATTAGTCTTATCTCATTTCAATACTGGCAAACCGTACATCTATTCAGTACTTAAGATTTTTCTATGGAATATCCAGATTAATTGGCGTATTTTACATCTGTATATTTTGTATACACTTGAGAAAGATCAAGCGCATACCAAATGCAAGATGAGCTATTTATTGCGCAGTCTTTTATGGCTATTGTATTCACTGCAGCACATAAACTTGAAAATACAAGCGTAGATGTTCAATGTACAAGCAATGTTTTAATACAAATGTGATTCATTTCCTGCTGCCAGCATTGCCAGCGGCTTGAAAATCATTAACGTGTCGTAGACAGTTCCATGGCGATACGAAATAATTTTGTCATCACTGCGGCGGCAGAGCGGAAGCCTAAGAGGTTAATATCGATGGCCATGAACTCTTAAATAGTTGGGAGATCACATTTAAAAGCACTTTTAACCGAAAGGCAAGCCGCAAGAATTATTTCTTTTGGTTTTACCTTTCAGTTTCCTGTCAGTAATGTGAAAATATTTGCATTTTATGTTTATTATTTTATCTGTTCAAATGGACAAAAAGTGAGCAAAAACAGATTTTGAAGTGACTTCTGCTGTTCGTGTTTGCGTCAAACTTGATCCTAAACCTTTTAAAATAGCTTCCTAAAATTAGATCTGATCTGTTTTATTTTAGCTTGAGATTTTGGAGCAATTGAAAAGCTAATAATTCAATTTTTACACGGACCGCAGAACACTGTTAAGTGTCATGACGTAAAAGAATGTTAAAGTCAAACAAAGACTGACGTATGAGCAGCAGTCTCACTGCTGTCCTGCTAATCGTGTCAGCAAAGATGAATGCTTCATATGTCTGACCTCATGTTTATGGTGTGCATTATGTTTTTCCTGCAATTTGTCGCTTCTTTTGCAAGGTTGGATTCGTTCGAGGATGACTAACTAACAGCTTTTTGATGAGGTGACAAAACCAAAATTGAAAAGATTGATTAAGGACAGGGGAAGGTTGAAGATTGTGAACTATCCTCCTTAAAAATAAAGCTTATAAATTGTTTGAAGACATGTTGCTTTATTCACTCCTATTTCAACTTTCAAAAAAATTGTCACACTACTGGCGCTGTCTTTGCGTTGCTCTGAGTGTAATGGAAGTCGGTTTCACTTTATGCGGGTAGTATCGTTCTGACTGGGTATAAAAGTAATTAAAAAATAGGATGAAAACATCTTTCACTTCATGCAGGAAGCATCACATTGACTGCGCATAAAAATAATATAAATATAGGATGAAAATATCTTTCTATTTACGTTTTCAGGAAACTGCACTATATAAAACCAAGAAATTGACAGAACCCATCGATCGTTGATCGAATTCAATCTCAACAATTCCATTCTTTTCCGTTTCGAGTTTGCAGGTCGCACCAAAAGGTTTCGTTAATTTCACCCCTTGCTTTAGATTTTAGAACAACCCTCACTTAGCTTGTGCTCATGATAATTCTGCTTTTAGGTACTTGAAATCAGATGGAGGAGTTGAAAACAAGGAGAAACTCACTTTTGATGAAATGATTATTTTTCTAAATTCCAGCTAGGTCAATTGCCCCTGAACAATATTATCATTTATTTCTTTTCGGAAGGAAATCTTTCTTTAACTCTCCCTACAGTAGTTCTATATTGAAGTTATTTAAGTCACTGAAACTGGCAAAATAGTATCTGATTAAACATGTACAAAAGGTTCTCTGAAACTGCCTGAAAGTCAAGAGATAATATTTTTCTTTTGGGTGAATGACGCTGAGATTGCTTTTCTATTTATTTTCAGGTGTTTACTTTCAAGCACAATTTTATCAATCCACATTAAATGAAACTAGCCCTCAAGGTAATAATATTATTCCTATGACACTTTGTTCATGGAGTGCCCTAAAAGTCAAAACCAAAGTAATTACAACAACCAATCAGAATAAAGGTATGGATATCACAAGGAACCAATAAAGAGCCATTGTATAAAGATTATTGCATGATTGTTTATACACTGGCTTCTTATTGGCTCCTTGTGACATCTACCTAACTTTGCGTTTGGTTGTACTTTTATTTGTTATTGATGATGAGTATAGTGCGTAGCATGCGCACGTTATAAAAACAAACTCGGGCAATCACGGATTTATTGGCGACTTTTAAAGAATGTCCGACCAAACTACGGTATTTTACCTATATGGTCTACTCCATTATGTAATGTTTTCAAATGTGTAGTACAGGTTTGTTAGAATTGCGTTTTTTTTGCGATCGGGTGGTTCAGTAAGACAGTTGCGCTTCTGATGAAAAGGGACTTAGGAGTGGTGGTTATTGGACACTGTGCCAGTAATATGATTGCCTTATTTTTCTCCTGTCTTAATGGCGATTGCAGCGATAATTTTGAAAACTGTGTCTGATGAACTCGCTATGTCCTTAGCGGCCGTGCTTACGTAGAGAAATACACCATGATGACCCAACGGGAGCTAGACTGGACAAGCGAACTCTGTGTCATAGTGTAGTGTGTCTCTTAGCCATCGAATCGACCCGGGGTCTATGATAACATTTAGCAATAAACTTGTCAGACTATTTTGTGATTTCGACTAATGTTGTTTGTAGGCACTTTCGTCACAAGAGTGCAAGCTATTGCTGTGGTGCAGAATCACGATCCAATCATTTATTCCCTAAGAGATGACAAAGGGTGGTTTCAAATAAACAACTCGAGCGGTGTAATTACTACTGCAAGGACTCTAGACAGAGAGGTAGGTGTAGTACACAAGGTCCCTTGGCGGTTTTAGGACCTGTTTGGGATACCAGCAGGCCTAGGTTTGGTAAATGATGATAAAATTGATGACGGTTCTCACAGCCTGGAGCCTTCTGAGACTGCAAGGACTTATCACAGCATCGTTTAATGCTGCGTAGAATCCATTTACTTCGTACCGTGTTGCATCATGGTTGTACCACCGAGCATGAATTGCGGGCGTTAGCGACTACATCATTCTATTTCATCGACAGCAGTGAGGGTTTGATAAACTCCAGCTGAAGACTTAAAACATGTTAATTACCATGGCTAATAGTTAAGTTAGGAGAGTATACCACGTTATGACTCTTTAGTATCGCAAGCCTCACAACGTTTTTTCCTTTTTTCGTTTTCATCTTTCCATTTCATTACAGAGATTTATTATTCCCAAGAGATTATAATCTACAGTTTGAAATCTATTGTTATATCATATTGATAATTATTTCATGACTTTTTTTCTCTCCACTGTGTACAGGTACGTTAATTATCTATTTCGTCTCCTTATGTGTTTTATATTATTGTTGATGTTTCCATAGGGAACAGGAAGTGCTCTGAATTTAAAAGCTGTGGCTCAAAAAACGGGAGAACAAGAGGTAAGAGATAATTAAATGAATACGAAACCATGAGTGATTCAGATTTAGACTATGGAAAAAGACATAGAAAAGATTTTGGGGAAAGTTGTAGAAATTTCAAGAAGAGAGAATAATTTTGAATATATTTTCCCACATGGAGTCCCGACTTTGTATTAGCTTTTTGTCCTCTACAAGTCATCCACATAAGATTTGCATCCAAATAATACAACTAAAAACAGCGGAATCGAAATATTTAATTACACATATGCCTAAAGTTAAATGGCACAGCAGCCCGCAAGTAATGAAACGGACATTTAAAGCGACATCATGGATTAAATATATTTTATAAAGGTAATTTTAACTCTAATAGCCTGGCCAAGCATCTGTCCCGTATTCAAAGGTTTTTCTGCAATTGAAAATTTGTCGGTAGCTGAAGTGTTATAAGTCTCTGAGAATACACCACCAGTTTGGGTTGGGAAGTGTACTAAGAGTTAATGAAGAGAAAGCAAATTTAACCTTCTGAAAAAAACTTATCTTAAACAATCTATTACACAGCTGATGTGCAGACAACATAGTTATTGTGTTCTTTTGATCCTTATGACAGGCTGAAGTTCATATTTTGTGCACAGTTCTGGACATTAATGATAACTATCCTCAGTTTGAAAACCTGCCCTATCGGCTCAACATACCTGAGGTACGAGCAAGATGACTGTTGAAGATGTTTTGCCAATAAAATAAATGATAATTTTTGACGACAATAAGCATAATAATGACCACAATGACGAATATGACAACGCCACCATCAAAGAAAAAAAAACGTTACAATAACGATAACGATGATTATGACAAAGCTGACGATGAAGATGAAGATGAGGATGACGATAATATCAACAAAACCTACCATAAACCAAATGTCAGTCACACACTTAGGTAGTATCCACCTGCTCAAATTTCTCTTTACGTCCATAGGGTGTCTTAGCGGTTACTGAGGGGAGATGTGATATTCTTTCTTTTGTTTACACAATTTTTTTTTACTCAGGACACGAAAGTTGGGGAGGAGATTTTGCGTCTCTCAGCTTCTGATAAAGACAGCTCAGATCATCATAACAATGTCGTTTTCTTCAGGATTGTGGATGGAAACACGGTTAACATTAGTAGCATATCTTGTTCATATCTATTCCAGTAACCATTTTGGAGGAGGATCTCGTATAATTTTTCCCTGTTTTGTTTTAATATGGGTTGGTCCTCACATAGTTAAGTGTTAAGACGTTTTAGCTATATACGTCTTCAGTAAAAGGAAAATCTTCCCCAAAGTTCTAAGGAAAAAGAAGTTAAGATTATTACAACATTTTGATCAGGAAAATATATTTCAAAAGTATAATTGCTCTCGGCAAAAGAAGGGCTTTGAAAATGATTTAAAAAATAATTAGTGTATCATTTTATCCCTGATTTTGGTTTCAGGATGCAATTTTTAGAATTGATGGTGGCACGGGAAGGATAACCTTAGACAAACCTCTTGATTTCGAAGGGTCCACACGGCAATATGATTTAAACGTGACGGCAACGGTAAGAAAAACCTGCTTTGTTTAACAATCAAGAGCTTTTTTGGTTGGTGATCATTTTCTTTCTTCTCGTGACCTAAAAATGAGATTCAAGGGTAATATTATAAGGAGACTTAAGATGCAGGTCTCTCTTAGGGGTTAAAGGTTAATAATATTTGATATGACTATTCAAGTACTCTATCACAAATCTTCCGTGTGATTGGCTACGCTGCTCACCATCTATTCCATTATAGGTAGCTGATAGTAGATTGATAATATTTGATATGATTATTCAAGTACACTATCACAAAGTCTTCCATGTGATTAGCTACGCTGCTCAACATCTATTCTATAATAGATAGCTGAAAATAGAATATTTGATATGATTCTTCAAATACTCTATCACAAAGTCTTCCATGTGATCAGCCATGCTGCTCACCATCTATTCCATGATAAGTGGCTGACAGTAGATTGATCATATTAGATTTTATTTTATTATTCAAGTACTCTATCACAAAGTCTTCCATGTAATCAGCTTCACTGCTCACCATCTATTCCATGATAGATAGCTGATAGTAGGTTGATAATATCTGATACGATTATTCAAGTACTCTATTAAAAACCTTCCATGTGATTAGCTAGGCTGCTCACCATCTATTCCATTACAGATAGCTGAAAGTAGATTGATAATATTTGATATGATTATTGAAGTATTCTATTATAAAGTCTTATTAAAGCTACGCTGCTCACCAGATCAGCTACGCTGCTCACCATCTATTCCATGATAGATGGCAGAAAGTAGATTGATTATATTTTATATTTTATTTTATTATTCAAGTACTCTATCAAAGTCTTCCATGTGATCAGCTACGCTGCTCACCATCTATTCCATGATAGATGGCAGAAAGTAGATTGATTATATTTTATATTTTATTTTATTATTCAAGTACTCTATCACAAAGTCTTCCATGTGATCAGCTACGCTGCTCACCATCTATTCCATGATAGATGGCTGATAGTATATTGAGTAGTCTAACAGTCTGCTGTGGAAACATAAATACTTGGAAAATAAGGATATAAATAGGTCCTTTTTTCTTCTTCGAACAGCTCGTAAATTTATTTGAAAACAGTTCAATTATTTTAACACTAACTCAAGGTCTGATAAATGATTCGGGCCTCTTCCTTGCCAACCTTTGCGCGATAGAAACCTCGAGTTTTAATCTAATTGTTAATCATCATTGTGCCTCGCTACAATGGACACCTGCATTGCTTCATGAAAATATTGAAACGGTAACATTGCGTTACCTAAAAAGCTGTTTGACATATTTTAGGATCAACATGGTGCACTTACGGGCAATCAAAACTGGACAGTGGTTAACATAGGAGTGACCGATGCAGACGACCTTCCTGCGGCGTTTTCCCATTATTTATATAAAGTACTGATTGACGTCGATACACCACAGGTGAGAATTATAAAGAGGCCTGCTCTTTACTACAAGGGTGTGGTCAGGGGGGCTCTAAGGATATAAATGAACCGCCGTTTTGGTTACAAAATTCGATACTTTGTAATTATGATAAACCAACCTAACATGCACCCAGCACCCAAACGTCAGGAATACTCTAGTGGAGTCCTCCCCTTCCCCCACGTACAAGCTTCGCTTTTTATGAAAGTATACCACAACCCTCCAAAGTCGCGATTGGTTTTGGTGTTCTATCCGACTGCGAATTTTCTAACCTCCCCCATAATACTAGCGACCCACAATAAACTATGACTTGATAAACCTTCTAAACTTTTATAGCGCGTTGTAGTTTGTCCCCTAGAGTGTTACTTTTTGGCCGTAATAATATTTACTTTTCTACATGGGGCAAAAGGAGGTACAAACTAAAAATTTTTCATGGCGCTTCTCAGAGTTAAACTTATCACAACAGTTAGTCTTACGGAAGTAAAGGCAACTAAACCTACACAAAAGAAGTGAATAATCTTTCTAGAGGTATTGTATCTGACTAAGTGCATGACGCGCAAGTCAAACCCGTGCAACCTTAAATAGTTAATTAGTCTCACCGTTATTTTTCTTTTGTTCAAACGCAGGGAAGTGAAATAATCAGAGTACACGCTGAAGACCAGGATTCTTTAAAGGCTTCAGTGTCATACGTCATATACCCAGGTTAGTGTCTCAGTTATTACAGATAAAACTGGCTAAAAGTTGACGGTTCGAGCGTTAGCCCATCGCCTTTCGCTCTGACGAAGGGCTACCGCTCGAAACGTCAGCCGTGAAACTCTTTGCGCTGGCCAATTTACATTATCAACTCAGTTGATAAAACCAGAATATCTTGTAACCCCCCCCCCCCCCCCCCACCGACGCGGCACCACAGTTTCTTCAGAAACTTACCCCTTTCTCTCAGCTATAGTCTACCGATCTGTCAGGGAAATGGCGGGTGAGGGGGAAGGGTGGGGAGGGGGGGGGCATGTGATCGATATGATTAGAATCCCATCCAAGTAGGACTACACGATAATTCACACTACACGAATTAGTAGCTAGATTGTTTCCAATAATTTTTTCCATCACAATCAGTCACGAGCTCTTGCACCAAGCGTCGACAGAAGTCTCTGAGAGTTACCAATGATTAAAGGAGCTTTGTGCGATGCCTTATATGAAAAGTGCAGCCTAAAGGGTAGACCATTTATTGATACGCCAGCCGCTTAATGTTATGGAAATTGAGATAGCCTATAGTTTTTGAGCAGTTTGCCGTCTTGTTACGAGTGTAAGACTTTTTCCTGGACAACATAGTTTCCTTTTAAACCCTTAGTGGTTCTTATTGCGTTTGACAGACGTCCCCTTGTAAACGAGCAGGTCGCCCGCCTTTAGCTGAAAAGGTCTTTTATAGACAAACATATCTTTGAGTTTCATTGTTTCATATTGCAGCCAGTGACCCGGAGGAATCATTTAAAATCAATAACGCCACAGGAATAATAACAGTAAACCGAAATCTTACTCGAAAGTCGTATCCTATTATAGTGACGGTAAGTTCCTTCAACTTTAATCCATATAATCACTGTGCGATACTGGCCGTATCACAACCCAAAACGTTGCGCAGAAATAGAAAAGAGAGGACACCTGAAGACAAGACTAGGGCACGTAAACATTCTCGGCAGCTGTAGAGTAAAGGCCCAATTGGTTTCAGGAGATTAAATGCTACATCGATTGTTTTTTTTATTATTCATTTTTTTTTCAGGCGAAATCAACTAACCAGCCTGTTGCGTTTGCACTGGTTATGATAAATGTCGGTTCAATGCCCAATCGAACATTTGTGGCATCAGTGATAGAAAATGAAGCAAACATCACGGTGTTTGACTTGATGGTATGTGGATATCTGAATTAAGAAAAGCACTCTTGTGAATAAAAGATTGCATTTCACCTGATAATAATATCGTGTTTAGCAACAATTATCATTATTATGATGGTCACTATAATAATTGCTATCAAGCCATGATTGTTCTATCTAGAGGCATTTCTCTCCTTAAGGAACAGTACTGAGTATATTAGCAAGCATGCTACGTTACACTGTCAAAAATTAGTGATAGGCATGACATTATCTGTTATTTTTCCTTAATTTCCTCTCCATTCACTCGTAGAACTTGGAGAAATATTTCAACATATCATCTCCCGAATTCCTAATCCACCGAGGCAACGAAGATGGCAATTTTTTTGTTAATGAAACTTCGAAGGAACTGCGAGTTGCCACTCGAGTCCTGGATAGAGAACAACGTGAGAAGTACACTTTGATCGTGGAGCTTCTGAAAGATGGAACAAACAAAGGCTTCGCAATGGTTAGACCGCATATTATCATTGTTGTGTTCAATATCTGTTTTCAACCCTTTACTTTCCGGAATGAACAACTCGTAATTTCTTCTAACAACATTGATAAATTGAGAAGACAGGTGATGAACATGAAGAAAGACACCAACTGAGGGTTGGATGTTCTTTTATTTGACAATTATTCGTATTGAACAATTTTTGAGAAGTGGCGCGGGAAGTAAGGAGAAACATTATTATGATCTAGTGCCCAATAGAAGGATTTCCACTTATTTCAGCGCCAATTCAGCTTCAGCATCGCTGCATTTCTCAAAAATTTCGAAATTTTTCAATTATCAAGAGGCTAATTCTCTGGAACAAATTAAAATTAGTTTGAAATCGAATACTGGGGTAACGCAACAGATCAAGTTGACTGGTAGGTTTAATGCACAACATCGCCTTACGTATATTTCATATATCTTGGGCCCAAATCGCAGGTTCTCCATATCTTCCTCGCTTATCGTCCCTTAATTCTGCATTATTTTCACTACAAAGATAAACATAAACGTGGTTGATGTAAACGACAACACTCCTAAGTTTGAAAACCCAACATTGGTAAGTGTACCAGAAACCACACCCGAGGGAACTGTTGTCCTCACAGTAAAAGCCGTAGACAGAGACGCAGGGCTTAATGGTTCTGTGGTGTACAACATCATAGCAGGAAATGAACAAGGTACTTATGGCTAGACAAATAAATTTAGACTTTGTTAAATAAAAAATATGAATTCCAAAGTCAGAAAATAACTTTCAATAGCAAGTTTCGCGCACCGTCTGTTTCTCATCTTCTTTACCATGGTCCCTCGTGTTTGCAACACATTTTTAAAACAGAGTAATGATTTCTTAAATGTCTAGTCGATGTCTCAGCTGATCTCGCCCTCAGAGTTTGCATTGTGCCCGGTCTAAAAATTTTTGTTCAAGCAAAGGTCACCGTGCTTGTCTTGCTATATTACTCATTTTAGCAACCTGGATTGTACATGCGTGCCCCTGGTGCATGCTAGTGCACGACGTCTCTTAATTTGACTTCACTGGCACGAGAATCTCTTTCTTGATTACTAGTTATGTCTTCTTTCACAGCCTATGCTTTTCCTTTCGTTCTTTTCCTAGCTTTCTTTGCTTTGAACAATAAATCTGGAGAATTGTCTTTGGTAAAACCACTCGATTTTGAAGCCGCCGTTCAGTACGTACTGAACGTGTCAGCTTCTGATATGGGAGAGCCTCGGCGCCGTGCGTTCAGTAACGTCACTATAAACGTGACTGATGTCAATGATAACTCTCCGGTTCTTCAAGCACGGATCATTCAAGCTTCTGTTGCAGAGGTAAGTAAATTCGAAACACACTTGACTTTGCCATGACTACAAGATTATGAATCTGCCTTTTTCGGTAGAAAGGCACGTAATGGAGAATCCATCCTTATAAAGAAGATCATCGCTTTTAAGATCCCAGCGTTTAATGTTTTTCTTTGCATGAAAGATGCAGCCACTGTATTTTGAAAGACTGAATCCATCAGTACGGTCTCTCCAGTTATCTTCATACCAGCTCAGTATCATTCAGTAGTCGCCTTATTCTGTTGCAGGGTGCTTCCTCTGGTTCATTTGTTGTTCAGTGTAATGCATCCGACGCCGACACTGCAGCAAATGCGCGGATTACTTATCAGCTTGTAGAAGGCGCGGTCAACAGGTTCTCGATTGATAACATTACAGGTGTCATAACCACATCCGGGTCGTTTGACAGGGAGACTGATCCCGAGCTGTACACGGTAAGGCTTTTATTAAGACTCAATAATTTGATACTTTATCTTCGTGTGAAAAAGAAACATCAGGTAAGCTAACTGGGTTTGTCTCCTTCAAGGAAAAAACTTGTGTGTCGAAGTTTGTTTCGTGTAGATTTTTCTATAGGTATAATCACTCTATCAGGTTTCGCACCATGTGATCAAACGCCCCCCCCCCCTCCTCCCAGTGATACATGATCTCAATGATTTTAGGAAACAAACTGAGCTGACATTCCTGCTCCGTAAAAGTGCAGAATGGCAAAATAATGCGATCCAGATCAGTTCTTACACGAATTTGCAAAAGTTCCCTAATTTAATTTAATTCATAGAAAATTATCTTTTGGGGTAAGTAAAGCTTAAGATAACAGTTTGCCAGTGTTGAAAAACCTAAAGAGGTAACAACATATCATAGGAAATCACAGAGGATCGTAACGTAATAACTTAAAAAAAATAAAACGAAAATCTGTCCATGTCAACAAACCGTCGCATATTTTCTTTACCTTTCTTTATTTCGAAGGAGTCCTTGCACTCTAAGTCGAAGTTTCTTGCATCATTATTGCTTCAATAACCCAATCTTTAATCAACTGAACATTTGCTTATAAGTAATAAGTAATCTACTACCCTTAGCTCGTGGTGAACGCCCAAGACAATGGACAGCATCCCCGTTCTGATGTTGGTTTTGTTGTTGTTCATATCACCAATGTAAACGAACATTCTCCAGTCTTCGCGCCGGCATTATACGTAGGAGGTAAGATACTAGAGGAAGTGTCGTGAAAAGGCTAAGTTAGGGATAGGAAACGAGATTATAACCAAATTTTAACTAAACTGTAAAAACACTATAATGATAAAATGTGAAATGCCTAAAAACTTTTAAATAAGGGTAGATTTTGCGATAGTTACGAAGACGGCTACCTCAGTTAGCGGTCAAGAGGGCATGTGTAGTTTGGGACAGAGGTGGTGTAAAAACCACCATATACACAGCCTAAAGTCTGTTTGCAAGCTTAGTTACCCAGAGAGCTCATCCCAGTTTCTGTAACATAAAGCGACCAGGAGACTAATTACTTCTCTGTATCAGATACAAGTCCTCCGGTGTTTTCCCCTCAGCATATGTAAGTTTCCTTGGTAATCCCATTCGTTTTTACTCCTAGTGGAGCAAGAGTGGAGTGTTTTTTAAGAATACAACACAATGACAACAAATGGGACTTGAACTCGAGCTCGGGTCAATAAACACCCTGTTTCCAGCCTACATTTGCTCTCATTTCTTTTTTAATACAAACACCTTGTTCACTTTGTCCTAGAGCTTCGCGCTCTCCCGAAGTGCTTTTACATTTCCATAACCCTGCCTAGCTGGGGGAGGTTGGTCTAGGTCCCAGGCCCCAACAGGTCCAGTAAATAACCTTTTCATCACACTCTCTTAACTGTAAAGAATATTAAAGATAAGAAAAGGACAAAAAATTGTTGTTTTCTCCTTGAAAAGGTATCCGTAGCTTATTTATTTTTTCAATTTTTCATCGTCCTTTACAAGGTGTGTACAAAGATACGACTTACTATTCGCTAGTGACGACTGTTAAGGTACGTGTTATTGGATAAAGTCCTTTGCCTTTCTAAATTGCTCTGTAAAGATGTTCCCAGTGTTTTACTATAAACCAGGAAATAACTCCATTTGATAACTTGATAACCAGGTAACAATCCCCAGAGATGTTCTTATCTGTTTGTCTGTTTGTTTTTTTTTTTAAGTACTTAATCCTGTTTAGTTGGGAAAGAAGAATCTCTAAAGTTTTTGGATCATTTTGCAAATTTCTTAGGACTTAACGACCCAAAGAAATAAAATTTTGAAAACCCACTCTCGACCTGACTTCTGTTCTCTCGAAGCGAAATTTTTACCAAACCTATAGGGGTTGAAAATCGTGTCGATGGTAGGGTATATAGATAGAGGGAAACAAGAAACTGAAAGGGAACAGGGATGGTCGTGGATAGAGAAGATTAGTAGACATTGACTAATTATATTTTTAGTTTTAAAATACAGTTTATGAACGAGTAATACCCTAATTTGGCAGAGAGATATTTATCAAAACTTAAAGAAGGAATGTAGTTAAGCAGAAATCAGTATGAAGCTGGGTTGTCAGCGCTTTGTGTTTGACATATTCTGTGTTCAGGCGAGCGATGCTGATTCAGATTCGCAATCCGCCATTACCTTCGAACTTGTCAATGGCAATGGGCTGGGGTTGTTTCACGTAGAGCCTGACACAGGTCACGTGAGAGTCGCAACCTCATTGGCTGGTAAAGATGGTTCAAAGTTCACTCTAGAAGTAAGTGCCTCGGACGGCCGGAAAAAGGCAGCCACCAACGCAATTGTAAACGTAAGTATGAAAAAGATGCCGTAAAGTCTTTTCGAGTTTGCGAAATATATAATTCGACGTTCTGAATGCTGGTGTCTTCGTTTCTTCACCATAGTTTTTTGTCTGAGTGCCGTAATCAAAATGGCCTATCAGAAAGTAGTAAATATCAAAGGAAACCAACAAAATCATTTCTTGAGGCGCAGATTAGGATTCGACTCTGTTTGGAAAAAGGGGGGGATCAGGTGACGCTTATTTTCTGAACCAGTTACAGAGTGAAGTACATGTAGAGTACGAACATCATTCCTGATTGCTCAAGATAAGTGAATTAGCATGCCCTTCCGTAAGAGATTGAAGAATTCTTAAATCTAGCTGATTGACAGTAATGTCAAGCAGTAGTTAACAGCTTCACTTGGAAATGTTTGAGATATGTTTCCTGTAGTATCTTAGTAGGTTGGTCAACTGTGTTATTAGAGGAAATGTGGACATAGTAGAGCGTCTCAAGACTTTCTTGCATATTTCTCTAGGTTTTTGTTCTCCGTGATGAAGATTCCATTGCTATAAAGGCAGGTGTGGTCCCGGAAGAGATCACGAAAAGCAGAGCGGAATTTCTTGAGTATGCGTAGTGATTTAGATCTTCAATAATTTCACAAACATAGCCGAACTAGTTAAGAATATATTTCTTGATAAACACTGATAAAAAAATTTCATCAAAAGTATTGTAGGGTAGGTGTCGTAAAAGTGGCGACAGAGAAGAGAAGCAAGAAGGTAACTGTGACAACCGCGTCACAGCCCTTTATAAGGCACCTACCAAAATTCAACACGGACAAACTGGTTTGTGGAATGAACACCAAAAGAGTGGGAGGATGGGAAGGAAATAGAGCAAGCAAAGCAGCAAAATTGAACTTTAACTTAGCTTTTAAAAAAATGTAATCCCACAATTTATTAATTTTTTTAGAAAGGTTTTACCTACGTGCATAATTTTCATTGGAAAATAGAAAAGATTAGCATTACTGAAGAAGAGATCTGATATGTACCACCGATATAGTCGAGTCTTTATTGTTTCACACAATCAATATGGTCAACGTGACCTTACGTGAAAACGAAACATATGTTATCAGACTGCAGATAGGCCAACAGTTGTATTTGATTGTTTCGGGCCAACACATATATAACAGTAATACTATTACTATTCTTGGACAGAATGCTTAAATCCATAACGGGGGGAGATGCCCTTATAAAGTATCTCCAGCAAGAAGATGGTGAAAACGCGTAAGTATCACCTGATCACTAATCCGCTTGGTTATATTTACTGTTCACCCATGTCTATGGATTCCCATTTTTCTCAAAACAAACCGGCAAGACATCCTTAAAGGAATAGAGAAATCTTATTGATAACTCTGAAAACGAAATTGGTTCAGCTCTGAACTGATAGCCCGCGTCTTTCGTTTACAAGGAAGTTAATAAACTGTTGTGTTACCAGTTATTTGATTGACTCAAAAATTGTCCTTAGCTCTTATAATGCTCAATTTGCGAGCTTTGTTGTTATCCGTTTTTGACACTACTGAAAAGCCCATTACGGTCTCCAAATGCAAGAATCATTTTTTAGAACTTAACTAACAGTCACAAATGTCCGTAGAAGCTAATAATCAGTGTGTATTTTAACGCTACAGGACTCTTGTGACTTTCAACGTGGTGAGAGGTGACGAAGTAATGTCGGGATTTGATATTACAAGGTTAGTGCTATAAATTGGTTAAATTTTCAAATAAATAATCTTCAGGTGCAAGTCACTTATCGAGTCTAAGGGCGTTACTTCCCTGAAAGGCGGGAAAACCGGTACGATTTTTTCACTCGTGAAAAAAACCGTATCAGGCTTCTGATTAGTCATACGACATCTTTTACTGGTGAGAAAAAATTGTACAACCAGTGGGATTACTTCTCATCAAAGACAGACGACTTGTATTCATTGAATTTGCACTGGACAAATCTCAGTACTTGCATGACGAGTTCATTTCCATTTTGGTAAAGTTTAAAACATTTTAATTCCTCTTTTTGATAAACTTACCTAGATGTGGTATGTTGTAAATTCTATTTAGTGGAAGTCAATCAGTTTACAGGAAAGCCGTCTTAATGTTCAACAATATTACGCCCAACCAATTCATCGTGCCCAAAGATCTCGTTCCTATCGAAATCCAGTTGGCGGCGCCAGTGAATTGTTTATAATGTCATAAATTTCAGCTTATATCATAGCTCCCTTCGCAATGTTGCTGACACATTAAACTTGTTACCCGCGAACAACTTAATCGTGTAACGTCTTACAATATTTTTTCCCTTTTTAGGGCTTTGTCAGACAACGAAGAAGCTTTAAAAACCACATATAAAAAGTTCAATATATTATGGTACCGGCCCCCAGGTGGACCTCCCTCAACAGAGGCTCGTAAGGGTACTGAGGAGGAGTTATCTGCCGTGGTCGGAGCCATGATCTGCCTTGGTGTCATTATTGGTGTAGGAGCGATAATTATGATAATTATATTGATCATGTGAGTGAATCTCAGAGCGATAATTATGATGATTATACTGAGTGAATCTCAGAGCAATATACAGATAATACGAGCATGAAAAAGGCACCTGTATGAATGGCTTCAAGTTCGTGTTTCAGACAATCTTGTGGCTGAAATTGGTGCTATCGCCATAATCGTTACATACTATAATCGGTGAATTACCTCACTCTTACTAAGAGTAGGGTCTAACAAGTTTAATGTAGGAATTTCTTGGGCTGTTCTGATTGTGCTTGAATGGAAGTTCATTCCTTTTCATGTTTGTTTTAGAAGAAAAAGAAATGGTCAGAGTCCGTTCAAGAAAAAGAGACAAACAAGAGTGACGTTCAATGACAAACCTTTCTTGTAAGTGACATGAAACATTCACGAGTTTTCTCTCAGTAGAAAACTTGTCAAACTTTCCTTATACCAGACATGGTTTGATGCTACTCCGGTTTAAAGATTTAATGAATGTAACCGAGAAGTTAAAAATTCATAGACCCTGGGTCTATGAATTGTTACTTCTCGGTTAACATTCATTCTTTAAACCAGAGTAGCATCAAACCATGTCTGATTGTCCATCTAGTTGCCTTGTGGACTTTAGTATGTTTCCTTATGCCATTTCTACAATTTCAACTTTAATGGCTATTAAAGGATGCGCTCATCATCCCTGACATTCCAGCCTACATTACGTACCACACAACAACATGACCATTCACTTTTGGTTTAAAATAATTTACCTCGAAGATTATTTGAAGAATGTCAAATTTAGTATCTTTCAGTTGAGTGGAATGTGCTTGAGGTCTCGATAGGCGAATATTCTTGTATCTGCAAGTGTGACCTCTGAGCTTAGATTATGATTCACTATTCAGTTACATTCATAAAGAATGGCCTTATAAGCGCCACGAGCTTACGGATATGGCGCTATAGAAATCCTTATTATTATTATTATTATTATTAATTAATTAATAGAGAGTCATGCTGTTCTGTCGGCATATTTTAGTTAACTAGCCTTATTTCTCCTTACCTCAGCATTGAACCTGTTCAGACTGCTGTGACATCAAACCACGTGGAATCCGCACAGGTAACATCTCCCATTATTCAGTCTCAGCTCTCTGCGTACTAGTAGTGCTACAATATAAAATGACAAATAAAATGATAAAATGATGTTCCATTGTATTTTCAAGAAATTTTTATTCCCAAACATCCTATATTATTAGAGAAAGGCAATTGAAATCATTTAAAGTTTTCGCACTGTGGATTGTAGATAGTTAGTTACCAGCATAAACTGGTACCTGAATAAAACTAATTTTGTTATAACTTCTAGAAATAGTTTTCTGACCAGCAACAGACAAAAATTTATCACAAAATATTTTTGTTCCTGACTTTCAGAGCATTTTCATACATAAAGGACACCAGAAAAAAAGTTTCAATCATATAAAAACTGGACTTACAGAAAACGATTTTCATTTAACCTCTTATAACATTGCATGCCAGTTATGATTAAGCCATAATTATAGAACCCCACCACATTTTATGATGCAGACTGATTTTAATCATTTAAACCTCTCAATCAGTGCTAATCTGTAGATATGATCAATCGATGTTTTTCGTTTATAAATGATAGACAATCGATTATGTTGGAGCAGCCTGTTTACTTTATCAAACTTTTACAGAATGGTCCAACATCTAATGATGTTCGCGCTCACATGGTGTGCTATCAGGCAGACATAAAATACGACTTCACCATGTTATAAAATGTAACTATAAAAATGAAAGTATTTAAAAAATATTTCTAAATTATAATACGCAGTAAACTATTATTTAACAATTATTCGCCTCTGGCTCAGTGATTACTGTTGAATAATCCCCGAGAGGAAGTCAAGGGAATTATTCAACAATATTCACTGGGCTTGAGGCGAATAATCTTTTTAGCATAATTGCTCTAGTGCTTTCGAATTCTGTTGTAAATATTCGTTTTGATGCTGAAACCATTTAGTTTCAATTGTTTCGATTACTCGAGATAAACAGCCACCTTCCACTCGAATTTCACAGGTTCATTTAATTCAATCAGCAAATTTCATATCTTTCTTTGAAAAGTGTTACTCAGAATTGAATTTTCGTTATCGTATTCATCAGTACCTCGGCAACACTGAAAAAACGCGAGGTAGCCATTTCTTACTTTGGCGCTCCTACTTTAATCACCTCGCGCGAGGTGATTATAGCGAGATATGAGGCAATTTATAGTAATGTTTTGTTCATAAGATTGTTACCAAAATACGGTCATTTCTTTGTCAAGTCTCGCAGTTTGCTTTATAGAAGTAACCCTTTGAAATATATAGATATTTAATTCGTAAACATATCATGTCCCAGGCTCCTGGAGTTTATCTCTTTTTCGTTTCTATTTGTGGCCTTGACGCCCTGATGACTTCACAGTAAATAATGACTTACTGAATAATCAACACATCAGGTGCAAGTCATTTAACTCGCTATATCCTTTCATTTTCACAGGAAGCTCAAGAGGTTATAGTCCATATCCCAGCCGAGGATGACAACAGTTCTGAAGGCAGTGATGACGGTTCTCGTGGCGAAATGAGCTTTTTAAATTTCGGCTACGGTTCGCAACTGGCAGCCATGAGGGAGGAAGATCCGGACGAATATGTTGAAATAGATCATAACGCGTTCTTCCCCCCTCCGCCTAAAGGCCCGCCGCCGAAGCCACCGGATTCTGACGAGGAAGACTCCGAAGATGCCGACAGCATCTCGATGGGATCACGAAGTGATTATGAAAATGAGTACTCGGGAAAGTACAACCCAGATGACGTAGCAGATGTCAATGAGACCGTGTTAAGCCATTCTCCATCGGACTCTACTACAGGAAGCACAGACCAGTTAGTTACTGGTTATCCAAAGGTTACGTTTCCTAGTGGTAGGTTTTTGCAAAGTTTTTCGCTGAACGAAGCGACGACTGAGTTGTAGGAAAACTACACTGAGCCGGACAGTTTGATGATGTTTTTTTAGACATAATACAGAGAAAACCAACATATGCATTCAAATAACATGAAATATTAGGTTGTTCATTAGGAAAGGAACAATGCAATCCAAATTTGATCGTTTTAGCTCAACAAATTGGTGTTATTCCGCCTTTCATAAGAATTTTTAAGATTCTAGGGTAATTACTTTTTTCTTCGGTCCCCTAATTTCAATAAAATGCACCGTGTTTAGTCTCATTTTTTTTATTCTAGCTTTTGAGTTTTAAAAAACTTAATCTTCCGTGTTTGAAAATATGGAATTTTTGACTTAGGAATCTTTTAACGGTGTATATTTCTGAGAATTTCGATCATGTATTTTGATCGCTAATTGGTATAAGTTTAATTGGAATTCTTTAGTTTCATGGTGAGTTTAATTATGCACTTTGAAGGCAATCTAGAAAGATTATCATATATAATTCTTGTGACGAAAATTTATTTTTTGACAGTTAAATATTAGTATCAATGAAAAAAATATTTTTTCAAAGGTGAAATAACCAACTGATTCAACACCGGTGTTGAACATAATTCCTAATCATAGGATAAACTGTTCACAATAAAAAGGAAGCAACAACACTTTGTGCTTGTTTCATCATTTTAATGGTTAAGAATACTAGGATTGTGAGAACAGGGGCCTTGTTCTTGTGTATTATAAAAATCAGAAGACTTGACTACCTTTGAAACCTTTTGCAGTATTTGCCATTAAAAGGGTAGGAGGGAGGGATGGGGAACGGGGAGGAATGAACCGAAGGTTTAATGAGCTGAACAATGCCTCGCCATATGAGGTAGCAAACTTCGATCGACGAAAGGTTCTCAACTTTTCTGTTCCCAAATTCTCGGTATTAAATCCCTTCAATTATTTTAGGCAGAAAGGTTTTGAAACATGGAACCCATTTCTCATTTTAAGGTCCTGCTGGTTAAGAGATTTGACGGGCTCTGGCGACGGGAATGCTGTCATTAGCGCCAAGAGTTACTTACGACTCGAAGCTTTTTGGATAACTCTCGCGGTAGGATAGTGCAAGGGAGATGGGGGGGAGGAGGGGGGAAATGGTTGACTCATCCCACCCTCTCAAGCCGCACTAGTTTGTAGCCTGCATTATTAAGGTCAATAGGGACGCTTTCCAATGCTATTTAGGTTCTGCATGTCTCAAGGGGACAGGCCAGCAGTCAACTTGTGTTTTCACTCTATTCTTTCTGGGCGAAAATTTTAGTTGTAAATTGTTTCATCATTACGAGCGATGAATAACCAGTTAAAGTTATCTTTTTTATTAAAAAATGTCGGATAGAAAGGTATATTCATTTCATTTCCCAACTTACAAATTCACCCTCACTTATTTCAACGTTTTTGTTTGGAAACATACTTTTTGATACGGCTAAAAACTTCAGCTCCAGTCTCCCGGATGTCACGGTCACGGTAAGCTTAATTCTCTCCTTTAGCTTTGTTGCTTGAACTGTTCCACTAGCGAAAGGAGTGAAGAACGGAAGATTATACGGGACCTGCAATTTCGGTTCAAAAATTAATATTTGTTTTATTGCATTAAACTGCTGGCCAGAAAGAGCCAACGGTATGTGCCAAAGGACCATATGAAAACTATAATGCGACGTGCACCACGGCTGACCGTCTACGCCGTAACCCTGACCAGCGGTCAAACCGTGGATATTCCATAGGTCGTTCAGTTTGGTTCTGTAATGCTCCAGAGCTCTTTCAGCTTGTTTTAGAGCTTTAGAAGGATCCATTCCCAGATGGATGTTGAGAGTGGTCCAATCTGCATCGCTTCCCATCCAAATGGAATTAAACTTGCTCTCCTGTTCAAGGGCAAAGCAGTTTTCGTGTTGAAGAGATTTTTGTGTAACGGATAGAATTGAATTTGATGTTGAATTGAATTGGTTATCCACAATTTTGTCTGTTCCATTTAGTTTTCTTCTTTGTATTTTCATGTCGATCTTCGTCACTGATGTTTTAATCGCTGAAAAATGATGTGCAGCGTGTCTATTTATTTTATCATTATCGTAGAACATTTTTGTCCTTAGCTGACTCTCCTTCGCTGTAAAATTTGATAGTTTATTAAAATGTGGATCTTTCAATTCTGAAATATGGTTGGAGAAGCTGCCCAAATCTGCTACGGCCTCCTCTTGTTTGCGTGTTTTCCACTTTTGTCTAAGTTTTTGCTTTGCATTTTTATCAGTCTTCGTTGTTCTTTTCTTGATCCCTTGAGCAAGCACGCGAAGTCCGTAGGGTGTGCCATTTAGCTGTCTCTCTTTATTCAGGTGCATTTTCATTTTGATAGGATCAAGAAGGTGTCCAAGACCCAGGGCATAGGCCCAAACCTGAAACAGAAGAAATAAGGAAAACATAGGGAGAGCGAAACATTCTTTTTCACCATTAGTTTTGTTGTTTTGGAACAAGGTCGGTTTTTTTTAGTTTTTGTGTTTAGTGGACAAATCAGCGACTGACTTTGCTTGGACCATGACATCAAATCTCCATATTGTCAACTTTAAGGCACTGTAGAAGTTTTAACTGATAATTTTAAACTACCTCTGTCCATATGAAATAGAGTCCAGGCTTCTTCGAGGACCAATAATATATATATTTTTTTTTCAGTTTTAGTTTCTGTTGTTGCATCTTACTCCAGAAAATCAGCTGATCACCCACCATCCATGGTTCAAATAAAGCTATTTCATACATGAGCGGGGATTGAAGTTGTCTCTGTGAGCGCGTAGATTGAATCCATCTCACTTACCTGACCATAAAGAGAGTCCGCCATCAGCCAGGGTGGAGAACCTTTCTCGTGATCCCACCATGAATGATAAAATCCTTCCTCCTCGTCCCATAAAGTCCTGTCCAATTTTTCTTTTCCGTACTCAAACGCTAGCTGAATGGCCTGAGCCAATTCAGTTTCTCCTAAGGTGTCTGCAAGGACTTGGCCCACCCGTAATCCTAACAGATACATAACACTGTTGTACGTCGTGTGGTCGTAGCCCTCTTGGTAAATAATATCGTAAGTGCACGTTTTACGTAAAGGGAGGCCCGAGTCCCCTGTGCTGTCACGCATGAGCCAAATCAGTGCCTTGCGAGCTGCTGGCCAGAGATCTCGAAGGACCTGTTGGTTGCCCGTCCATAAGTAAAGATGGTAGAACTATGGCGAGAAAAAAAACAGAATGTCTTGGGACGATTAGCCTTTAGCTGACTGCTCTTGTCTGTAGACGGCATTAGCAGCTTCTCTAACACTTTTAACGGCTAGCACTTTTCTAACACAGTGCTTAGGCCAATTAGGCTCCCAAATGTGACTTATAACTGCACATTCGAATTGTCTATTTATGCTGATATTTATGCAAAACTTCCCAGAACTACAATCATAAGATTATTTCTGTAATCTATATATTAGACTGGGAAATCAGCCGAATAAAAGGCAACACGTAAAAGTTCTTAGAAATGTTCGAACTACCCAGATATTTGAGTTCAAGATGTTCAATGAAATGCCCATCACTTGATGGGCTCCTGAAAATGCGTCATTGTGTCTGAAAACCTAAAATACGAGGTTATTCAAACTTCTTCACAATTTTAAATTTATTCATTTATTTACTTATTTACAGATACCTGTGCTAAAAAGGCTGGCGTGACATCAGCCATGACTCTTCCTCCAGGGGTATCTAACCGGTTTGTTCGGTTATGGCATCCCCACTGTATCTGTAGAGTCTCCTGTATCCATCCACCTGGGTGCTGATATCGAGCCCAGGCCCTCACAACGTTTTCCAGTAGTTCTGGGAAGAAAATGAGGTACGGTAGTTCCCTCTGGAAATCATTGTGAACCGAATCGACATCATTGCAGTCTAGTGCCTCCCATTGCCGCCATCTGGATGGAAGAAAAAAAAAGAAATCAACATTACAGAAATGAAGGCACATAGTCGTTTTAATTGCCGGAATCAATTCTTGTTATCATGTAATGTTCTGTTCTTTCCTTCCTTTTGTCACATGAAGATGAGAGAGAAACTGTTAACAGTTACCTGCCGTCAGCCACTCGAAATCCGCTTCTCCAAAAACTCAAACTGTTGACTAGATGATCCTGAAGCCATTCAGGAAGAGAAGACTTTACACCATAATTTCGTAGGGAAGTCCTGAAGGGCGTCGAGGGAATGATATTTGAATGCCATGAAATGATGTCCTTCAAGTTTGAGAGAAGGTTGTCTCGGATGTGCTCAGCTACGTCTCTGCTGGAGTTGAAAAGGTTGCTATTTAAAACAAAACATAGAAATTATGAGTTTAAATGCTAATTTGCATGCTAAGCAACGAATCGATTAGAATCCTCCTCCGAAGTTGTAAGAAGAAAAGGATAATAGAGATAGTCCAATTACTGTTTTGTGACGGCGCGTGATTATGTAAATTTTTAAGCATCTATCAAGGATAAATGTATAAATAAATAAATTTCACCTATCATTTCGTATCTGACGAGGTGGCCGAGTGGTTAAGGCGTTGGACTGCTAATCCAATGTGCTCTGCACGCGTGGGTTCGAATCCCATCCTCGTCGCACAATTTTTTTTTCTTTCTCCCCTCTATTTCTTTTTTTACTTATATTTTCTTCCTTTAATTAAATATTTTCATTTTTGGAAAGCTCATTCCCCTCTAAAAGTACAAATTTCACTCTCACCAAGAGTAATTTATCGATTAACAGGGATGAACAAAACACCTGAAATATTTGATAGAATTTTGAAAATTCATCAAGTCAAAACTTAATTTGAATTAAGTCATATATTTATCTGCAAGAAACGTTTCTCAAAGAAGATCCTGAGCCTTAAATGGTCGAGGATGGACTTTCCCAGTCACGCTGGACTGGCTGAATAATAAATTATTAGCTTAGCTTGGAACCTGTCTTCAAAACAGAGTTTCTCTTCGTCTAGAATCTTCTCACTTACGTTTCCATGTTCAGCTCCAAATGAATTTCATACATTTGTCGATAAATAAGCTTGAGAGTGTTCGAACATCGGTGAGGATAGTTAACAGTTCAACTCCCGATACTCGAACCCTCGCTTATTCGAACATTGCGCTTCCTTAAACCAAAATCGATTTCTCTTGGATTTCCGTCAATTATCAGTCGATTAGTTTTACCCACGATAATTAACTCGAATTTTAGATAATTCAAACCACACACCAGATCGAAGCAATGTAAATTTCCCCGCAGGTCATTTTCTAAACAATTAATTTTCGATAACTCGAACTATATGTTTAGTAGTTCATGACAAACCAAAACAAATGGCATTTTAGACTGTCCGGTACTTTGCTTCAATACATTACCTGTAATACTGCCCAACGCTTTTTCCTGAGTGGTCTCGGTAAGGATAATACCAGGCTAAAATGAACGTCAGTGTTTCACTTATACCAGAAGGAAGTCTTGCTCCAACAGCTATCGTGCCATGAAAGCCGAAAGAGTCTATCCTCTTTCTTAGTTTTCCGCTCGATTCAAACGCTTCCCAAACGGACCGGAAGTCATCCGTGACGCCAAATGTTGGTTTGTTTGTATTGCTTGACAGAAGCGTAGTGCTTCCACTGTTTGGGAACTTGTTGGGCCTTTCACAAGTTAGCATTTCTTCCTTTAATCTCCACTGTCCCTTAACGCCTAGATGGTATTTTTAAAAGAAGATGTTTTAAATAAACAAAAATTCTAAAATTTACTCTCCCCAAACGCGACACAAAGCGCCCTGCGTTACGCTCTGAGTCACATTAGAGAAGATATGGTGTAAGGTACGTTCTCGTTTGCCCTCTCAATTATTAATTCAGTCGTATTCTTTTCAAAAAAATTAAAATTATTTTTGAGTGCCTGCTAAGAGAGAAAACATTGGAGAAGATTTTCGCGCCCCAGTCTCATCGACAGCTGCGGCGCTTACGCAGAAACCTCAAGTTCTAGCAACTGACCGGAAGTGACACCCGCCTTAAACGCGTGAAGTGGCATTGCATCTTTTAACGAACACCTGTCCTTTTCATAGCTCCAGGCCATGCAACGATCATCCTCGTTACACATGGCTGCACACTGAGCTGAAGACACTACATCAACTTTGGTCTCAATGTTGTCGCCTCTTCTTGACGTGTCTAAACAAAAGGCAAAAACAAAAAAAAATACTTACTGACTTCGAAAGGTAACTTTGAAAAAAGATTATCAGTTAACTTCCACCACAAGGTGTAGTTGACGCTCAAGACGTTCGTTCGAACAAGGACAGATACCTACTGGAATTAGAGAGGTAAGGAAGACAAACATTCAAATTAAGTTCTCTTCATTAGGCTATAAAAATTATTCTTAACTATCTCACCACTCCGGGTCTTGAATCAGTTATGAAAGTTACATTAATATTTCTACACAATTTCAGTTCTTGATCGCACCTGGTTGCTCACCAAGAGGAATATTCAACAGGAAAGACACATCCACTTCCTTATCAGTTGGATTTTTAACACTTAGTGTAAAAACTACTCCAGGAACAAATGATAGTTCTGTTTTCCTCGCTCGGAGAGTGCCGTATGCAAACAAGTCTATTTCAACTCCAAAAAATCTTTCATCCTTAACACTAAGTCTTGACACTGGAAAAGATCCTGAGTATGACAAGCCCTTCACACCAGGGTACCCAGGAGGAGGGTGTGTTCTCAAGAGGGCGGCTTTTGTTCCCAAAGAAGAACTCACTCTTACACCAAGCACTGTTTTATCCAATGCGCCTGGGCCAAGTTTGGCCGATCCACCTGGTGACTGGTTCTCAAGGGTCCATTCATGAAATGATCCGTCGGCTCTAAGCTCTAACGATCCTTCGAAACAAAGAAGAAGCTGAAGTCATAAGCAATGCAGCGCCATTCTACCTCTTAGAGTTTTTTAATATGGCCAAGCCAAGTTACAAAAGCTATTCTTCCTTCCAGTTGCTATGTTTTTTTTAAAAATATGTTTTGTTACATCAAGATATCAACTTCTCGCTGAAAGGCTTTTTCTATTCTTATCACCGCTGGATAATGGACGTTACGACCCACTTTTCACTTCTAGGAGAAGATAGCACCAAACACACTCCAAGTGTCTTGATAGCATTAGATCTTAATAGATCAACATATTTCCATTTTTTCAACCACTTTACCTGTCCCCATTCCTCCAAGAGGCACGGCAGATCTCATACCAAGAGGCGGAGGTGTACTCCTGGGAGCCTGGTAAAGATATTTAACGGGGGAATATCGTGGAGTAACCCAGCCATGAACAGGCTTTGTTACATTTTCTGGTTCAACATAGAGAGCGCACTGTTGGAGAAAACTGAAGTGCATGTCTGATGTTACAGTAGATGGACCGTTCAGGAACCTAATCTTTCCAAGAATATCGCCTATGTTACCTGAAATGAGAATTCGAACCTGGGTGTATAAATTCTCTGCTCGTTTTCAACTACAAATAGGTTGAGTATTGCTTAAAGGAGAAGCGCTCTGCATTTCATTACAAAACCAAAGAGAGTGGGCACGCTTATATCCCTCAAAAGGTGTGGGAAAGATGAAATTGTGGTTTTGTATAATTATTTTAGCTTTTCTTGGATAATGACAGTGGGCAGATATGACTGTCATACACCGGAAAAATGGAATTTTTTTAAAAATGTTTCCACACAGGCGCTGAATTAATCTCCGTCATCCAATGAAGGGCAGTGAAGGAGACCACCATACTCTCGAACTTAAGTTGATAACGCGGTCTTTAAGACTTAGTGAACTATCTGAGTTCGCTGTTTCCTTGTGATTGTCCGATGATAGGTAGGGTGGTCTCCTTACCCTTGTAACTCGTGGGTTATTGGAATGAGAAGATATGAAGAGTGTAATTGACACTTAAGGTTAGTTATAAATCGTCTGCTTTGTCATATGATGTATTATTTATTAATCATTACCTTCATTAGGATTGGACACGACGGTTTTCTTGCTAATTTCTTTTCGCTTCGTATGATCAGTTTCACTGCTGCGTCTGCTCTCATTGCTGAACGCTTTCCTTGGATTGTAAACGTATGCTATTACAATATTAGTAGCTTTGCTCTCTAAAGGTTTTGATTGGCAGTCCGTCATGCTATAACATTGCACAGTGTAACAGCGACCAGTCATTATAACGGCGATATCACACAGTTGGTCTCGACAACACAGCCTCGCACAAGCTGAAATGCCCTTTAATTTTCCATGTGATTTGAATTTCCCAGCATCCATACCTGAGTGTAAGGTGGTATTGTTTGTGATTCGTCTAATGTGGCATTTATCATCGTTAAGACGCTTTTTCCTTTCTTGTAAAATGTTTCGTTTCGCCGACAAGATCCGCTTTAATTGATGAGCACCCTGTTTTCTATATTTGCCTCCTTTGATGTTTGATTTATTTCCATTCATCCCTTCCTCAAAAGAAAATTGAAGCTTTTTTAATTTGAGATTTGAAGGATGTATCGATCCCAGTCGAGCTCTTCCCTCTAGGAATCTGTCCACTCCTAAGTAATGCAATGGAGATATGAGAATTACATTGGTCTTTCTCTGGGACAGCTTGTTGCCTTCGTTGAAGAAACTCTTCTTTTAGGGCGGGGGGAGGGATAAGGTGATTCCAAAGATTAAATGGAGGTTCATCTTGGTGCTTAATCATTGGAAAAAAATTATATATTCATATATAGTCCACATATTTTACGTTTTTGTGTGGATGTGGAATTTGGCATTAAGCTTAACATCAAGCATCTATTTTCCCTTCAACTTCAAACCCATTGACGGAGCACCGCTTTTCAAGGGACACTCTGTAATGCGGAGCCGGGATCATTATGAATATATAATATTATGAACAAGTCAATATTCCTTTCCATGCACTAACACGTATATTCAGCGCGATCTAAAATTACTTAGGAACGGCCCCTTAACAGAGCTTCTAAAGCTTGTTTAGTTTTGACCATTAAGTAACTGATAACCCTTTTCTAAAATTTCATTGAGATAAAATATCAGTCTGTTTTAATGAAGTGAAGGCAACCAGTACCTAAAGAGCTATTGAGTGGTGTGGCTGGTACCCGCTCATGTGGACCAAGCACTTAAATATTATAATTCATAAGAATTCACTTAAAAAATGACATTGCCATTGACATGATCGACCGTCGATCACAGAAAAATTAAGCAGTTCTTTGAAAACTGGCAGTTTTAGTAAAGAAGACTCATTTTATATCTAACAGGGCGAACGAGGCAAACTGCGATGAACCTGCTACGGTCGTTTTCAAAATCATTTCGACAGATCATAATTTAAACAGGAACTTTTAATACCCTCAACAGAATTACAAGACAAGAACTTTGCCAATTTTCCAAACAAAATTCTGGACTTATAATGCTGTACTTTGCCTTTCCACAGGTTAGTTGAGAGTAAGCGCACTGATACCCTATATCAGTTTAATCTTTTTTCATTTTAAAATGGTTCCTTAAATACTGATCTGTCACAAATACGTACTGATCACAGGTCACAGATCTCAACACTTACCTGCAAAAATATCTTTTAACAACACGGTCTGATATGACCTCTGTCCTTCCCGGGCTTTTTCAAAATGGCAAACGTTTTCCGTTGGACAAAACACGCCATAACAGAAAGTGCCGTCGAACAAGGCAACATCGCATTTGGAACTCCTGCAGCAGTGCGATACGCATGTGGAAAGGTTCTTAAAATGTCCGAGCTGTCGCCTTATTATTGAAGCATTCTGAGGTCTCGAAAGTACAGCATCGTCGAACGTGGCTACTGGAAGACACTGTTTCAGCTCGCGTGTGGAATGCGAACATCCAACAAACCCTTAGTGCAAATATATTCATCTATGGATTAATCCGAGAGCTTCATTCAAGTAATGAATTTCACCGCTAATTTGGTATCAACTTACCCATGTAAAATAGAACGCCGATGTGGAAGAAGGAAATCTTATTAGGACCATAATGGAATCTAATTCGTTCGTTAAACATTCTTTCACTTCAAGTTGGAAGGCTTAATTCACAGGAAGCTAAACTAAGTCAGTCGCTAACTATCAGGGCGTGGAAAACTATCTTGGTTTGTGTTTCCGCAAGAACAAGCATAATTAAAACATCATATAAGCACCGGTGTCTGGGTGATGCTTGGCAAGTCAACCAGGATATTTTTTAAAAATTGTACAGCCATGATGGTTTGACTGAGCATTTGTGAAACAAACATTCATGTGAACCTTACAAGCGATTTTATGGAGGGATATTTAGACAATGTTAGGCTTAATACACAGATTTATAGTCAGTAACACAATGCCGTTTTTCCTTGCTCGTTCGAACCCTATCGAAACCTATCGAATCCTATCGAACAAGGCCTTACTTCAGTTAGATGGTTTATAAAAATCTACGTATCGTGATCAGAATAAGTCTGAATAACAATTTGTATAAATTAGCTGACGGGTTAACTTGTAGTCATTTATTTTTTAAGGATGCAGGCGTCACCATGTCAGCCTCTTCAAAAATATGTTACAACGAATTATGGGAAAAAAAGCAACGGACTGTCAAAGTTTGATAGCTAAGGGTCACTAACACAACCTATTCATCAGTAAAAATTCTTGTTTAAAAAATGCTTTGACAATAAACTTTTGGTACCTAAATTGTATCCAGGTACCGCGCCACCAAAAACAGCCAATCAACATGTACATTTACTTAACCTTGTGACCTGCAACAGCGGTGTTACGCGTGCCAGATATCAATATTATCGCATGAATAGCTGGCTGGGTAAAGTGTCCATCTCTAGCGCTTGATTAAGAGCGTGAAACATTTTTCAAACAGATAAAGAATATGACCATCTTGAAGCCTACACTTGCGTTTCTTGCTTTTTTTCATGGTAAGGTTGATGTTGTCATATTCAGTGTTTTAGCTTTGCTCCCCTTATTTTCTGATTTGGTTCTACATGTATTTTTCGCGTAGTTGTTTTCGTGGTTGACTGCAACTCTGTTCCTAAACACAAGTGTTCAACGCCTACCGAATCAGAAAAACAACAAACTGATGATTCACTCAAACCTGATCATTTTAGACATCTTGGTAAAGTTCAAGACATGAAGGAATGTGTCGCAAAATGCTGCGACGTCGAACATTGCGATCTGGCTATGATGTCGTACGGCGGACAGAACTGCTATGGTGTGGCATGTTTCAGCGAGAACCTTTGCCAAATGTTGCCTTCCTACCCGACCAGAATTAGTTTCGACGTCGCACATGTTTCTAGATAATCGATCCGGGAAAATTCATGAAGAGCGTTCTGCCCACTTAGCGGTTTATTTTAAAGACTTCACGGTCACGAACAAACGTTTCAAGCGAAGATTTTTTCTGGTTTTTCGTCAACTCTGGGAGAAAATTTATGAGGGGTACTGACCCCTAAAATATCCAGAGCTCAAAGCGTTGGAATGTGGTAAACTTCACAAAAAAAGGAAAACGGTGGTAATTTTTGCATCATGAAGGAACATTATCCTGGTAATTGAACAAATCATAGCTTCGATGTATGTTATCAGTTGAATTCATTTGGAGACTGCTTATCATAAATGGCAACATGATAATCATTTCGGAAGCGAAAAAGTCGTATTTGGCAACTCCTTAAACTTCAAATGAAAATTATCACAATCTCTTTTCACGAAGGACCGGCGAACAAATCGGAGCGTATAAAATCACCGCCCTATATTCAGTCACTACAAAGGAATAAACCAAACCGCACGTGCGTAACCATTAATTAATCAAAACCGTCATTGTTAAAGAATTTCAAAACATCTCAGGGAAATCAACCAATTCCAAGATTTTAAAAAATATATGAAAAGACAATAGAGCGAACAAAGGAATGACTGACAAGATGTGATTCAAATGAGAAGGAAACTGTTTTCACCATAAAAATACTTTCTTCATAAATCTTCTTTTATACTCGTCTTTCTGCTTTTCAAAAAAAATTGTCTGCGCCAAAATCTGTAGATGACAAGTTGTTTTTCTGAAGTAAAACCGTTAGTCACAGGCCACCGGCTTGACAATCAACAAAACGCTGAAAAGTGTTGTGCCATGTAATTGCGGTGGTTTCTCACATTACCCAAGAGAGGATCATCTAAGACACCAAGAGAAAATGAGCGACAGAGACAAACAATCAAAGCGTCGGCTCAGAAATATCCATTTGTATCTGTTTCCCTGGACTTCTTCGTCGTAAACGAAGGCTCAACCATTTCCGTTGAAATCCGTTTCGTTGAAACTAATCAAAATGCTTTCTGCTATGAAATTGCTATCACATAGAACATCAGATCGACAAAGAGGTTATTGATTTGACCTTAAGCCTCCATCTGTGTCCTTCACTTTTTTTTCCCTGTCTGTGTTTTTAAAAGAATTGAATTCCCCTTAATTATAGGCCTGCATTACGTTGTTGCTGGAAGATTTACGTGGAAGAAAGACAAAACTCGACATGAGATGTTGGTGACAGTAAAATGTTCAGCATATGATCGGCTCTTCCTACGTCCTCCTGTGATCTCTAAAAATGAGAGTAATTAGGGGAAAAAAGGTCAAGGATACATGCTACTTCCGTAAGTTGGAAGGGGATCAAGAATATAAAAAAAGGTATGAGGAAGGATAAAGATACTTCGATACTCTATTAGGAAGCTTCGACATCTTGATAGTATTACTCAAGCCACTATGTTTCACTTATATTTCTGTTATCTTAGCCTAAAAAAACACGCTTTAGTGATTATTACAATAGGCGACTCAACGATTCAATAGAAAATCAATTTTTAATATCAATATATTTGTTTTACAAAACGCGGTTATTCTTGTGTATGCCTTAGCATATGTTGTATAGAAGAAGACAAATGTCACGTGTGGTGGATCAAGAAAAGAGAAATACAGAGTAATTGCTAACAGTCTTCAGTTTCGATTTTACAAATAAAACAAGTATTCAGAAATGTCTTCAAATAGTTAGACTTGTCGGGCGAATAAGTAAACATACCTTACGCGATAAAGTTAAAATTACGTCAGTGATCCTGATCACTCTAAAAGTGACAAATGAGCAATTTCTCCTAACAATGCCAAAATATTGACAAGTGGTGAGAAGAAAGAAACTTATCAAGGAAGGAGTATTGGACTACATATGTGCTAAAATTTACAGCATATTTAAAAAAGGACTTTTTGGAAGTGACGGGAATGGATTTGTTTTGCAACCTTTTCATTCCAGGAGTAACTTAAGATGAATTCCTCCTTAAAACATGAAATATATTCGAGAAAATAAGTTAGAGAAAAAGACAAGTATTAACCTAGGTGTGTTTATGATGAAAAACCAAATTATAGGAGATATACAGCATCAGTGCAAGAAGTTGATATGTCGGTCTTGGGAATGAAAAAGTTATTTCAATGAAAATACCACAAATGTGATTACAAGACTTGACTGCCATGGCGTTAGAGAGAAAAGAAAAACACTGATATAAAACAGTTTTATCAGCTTCAAAATCAAACCAAAACGTTTCCCTAGTAAATCTGTCGTAAGATTAGGCAAATGAGCTGGAGATATGATCGAGCGTATGCATTCATGAGTAATCTTTTAACTTTATAAATTCCTTATGGAAAACTTTTGTCCTGCAATATTTTTATACACAATAAAGTTATAAAAATTAACTTATGAAAAAGCAGAAATTAAATTAATAACTTCCAAAATTTGATTCTATTGTAATGGAGGTAATATTTTCAACAATTGGTGATAACACCACAGATTTCCGAAATTGTTTTATTGCTCAGAACATAAAAAACCCTAGCGGAAACTGTCTCCTCTTTAAAAAGTTGTGCTGGCTTTGTGTTTCTGACTTTCTGTTTCGCATCATGTTGGATAAACTGCTCTGTGTGATCACGTTTCTCAGAACTAGAAATTTACCGTCAGCTTGATAGCTAACGTATTATTTCCTTCACGCACGCTGCGTTTCACGCAGAAAAACTCAGTGCTCAATGACTAACCCGGATGCATTCAACTTTGAACTCTCAGCACCAGGTCTCCTCGTCGTTATCCATTATTCCATAGATAAAATACGGACTTTGCCCTTTGTCAATAGCTTGCGCCACTTCAGCATTGATTTGATTGATTATTTCTCTCGTTCGACGATCATTTAACGTTCTTCGGTGCGACTCGTAAAACTCACTTAGTGGTATTAATGAGTGCCGAGGACTACTTTCCGCCGATTTAATAACAT